>NC_080865.1:60261316-60563711 GCF_030435755.1 Ochotona princeps | reverse complement strand
AATGCTCACACCTTGCATGCACTGGGATCCCATGTGGTCACCAGTCTGTGTCCTGGGGACACTGTTTCCCATCCAGCTCCCTGCTTGTGGCCTGGGAAAGCAGCTGTGGATGGTCCAAAACCATGGGATCAACTCATCTCTGGCCATTGTGGCCACTTGGGAGTGATTCATTGAAAGGAAGCTGCTCCTCTCTGTGTATCTGACTTTGCAATAAAAAAATGATCTTAAAAATGCTGAATATCCATAATTATTTAGAAATATTAATTTCAACTTCAGTGAGATATCTTAAAATGATTATCAACCAAAAGGTGAATATGAAAGGCATGAAAGAAAAGCCGAGTAAAACTAGAGGTGAAACAGAAAAAAATTCCAAATTAATAAGTAAAGTTGTCTATTCCTTGCGCAATGGATCCATTGATTCTCATGTGGTGTCCTTATTTCCTGATGCAGAACTTTCAAATGACACAGAAGATTTTTTTAATTCACTAAGTCCTTTCTTCTGTTCAAAGGGAATAAACCTTAATTTATCACATTCTGTAAATATTCTATATGATTCTTTGAAATCAAGGATTCCAGCACATCAGTTAGCTCTTGTTTTGAAGACTGAAACACGTGCCTTCAAGTGCAGACAGTGACAGTATTTTATAAACAGCTGTCAACTGGAAAACAAGCTCCTAAAAAAATAACATTTCTGAAATCATAATATAAATCAGTGGGGGAATGTTTGACTCCATTAAATAAAAGTCCTTTATATACTAACATCAAAGAATGCATCGACTGTGTAAAATCAGGTGCATGGACTCAACTTTATCTCTGGGTAAGTAAAGATGAGCCAGCAAACTCTGTCATTTGTGAATCTCTGGGGGATTCTGTTTGATACATTAACCAGCAGTCTAGAGGAAACCTAAGTTGGGAATGCTCTGGCTGAAAACTGAAGTTCACCACAGGTTTGTGTCATAAAAGGGCAAGTTAGATGTTAAACCGAATCAACAGGAATCATGAATGCCTTAGATTGAAATAGAGAAAGTCACATTAATGGCATTAGAAAGATTAAATATAGCACCAATGCATGAAAACAAACAAACAAAAGACAGAGAAGTTATAGGTAAGGAAGGCATCATTAATATTTAGCTTCCTTCTGGCCAACTATAGGATACCCTATAACTGAAATGGGTTGCAAAAGCATATCTAACCTAAATATAGACAACTTTACTCTTAAAATAGAGCATCACCAGTGATTACACTGTTATGTAACTGCATCACTGAAATCATTTCGAGGTGGGCTGAGGGAGATGGGGATGGTGGAAGTAGAAATCCATGAGGCAAAGGAACTGCATGAAGAAAAACAAAAATGTAAACAAAAATTAAAATGTTAACAAACACATTTATTTAAGATAAATATTTCATCTGTTGCTTCATTCCTGAATTGCTTTCAACCAATGTCTCTCACCTAAGCAAATGTCAACATTTTAGAACTTAATCTGATTCTTCATGAATGTGACAGGGACCCAGGTGCTTGTTCCAACACCCGATTCCTCTCAATGTGTTCATGAGCAGGCATTTGGATCAGAAACAGACCTGGAATTCAGTCCCAGGGGAGCACAGGCATCCCAAGAGCTGAGAAAAAAAACTACACCACGTTTCTGCCTGAAACTTGATCAGTACAGTATAAAAATACAAAACACTGCTTCATGGTAGCCATGAAATAGCTCTTAGTATTCACAAAACAAAACAAGCAAAGCATTACAAGTTGCCATCAATCTTTAAGTCACTGATCATCTGTTAGGTGGAACACTGTTCATTGTAGTCAAACAGCCCTGGATATACGTTCAAACATGGGTATTCTAGACACTGACAATCAGGTTGGTATTTATGGGTTTGTTTTAATAAGAAGAGTTGGGTGTGCCTTCTCCAACTCGGTTTTACTTTACAAATCTAGCACAAGCACTGCCTTGCTTGGGATCCATCTCTAAGCTCTCCAAGCACAAGTGATCACCAGTCTCTTCATACTGTCATCCAACTTAGTATATGTCCTTCACACTATGTTCACATCTTTATTATAAGTGAGTCAGCTACCTTGCTCCTCTGCTGCATCATCAATCCCCATGGTTAATTATTTTTGTTGACTTTGTTTCAAATGTGCTGTTTGAGAGCACTGAAATATACTTACATATCAAATAGTGTTCATCCTTGGTTGGTGGATTTTCAGTCATTCCCATAATCACATATATTGCCATAATAATAATCATATACCAAAAATGCATAAATGTCCTTACAAAAGTGAGATATTGAGAGGAGCAGATCTAATACTAATGAGTATGTATTGTAGAGGCTGATACAAAAAGTAATAACATGAAGCATCTTCAGAAATTCATAAAATGCAGGTCTGTGTTTGGCTCAGTGGTTAAGGCACCATTTCAGATGTCCACATTCCACATCAGAGTTCCCAGCTCAACTCCAGTTCCAATTCCTAATTCCAGGTTCTGAGTATTTCACATAGGTCTCTTTGGCTGCTCATACAATTAGGTAGCTAAATAGTTGAAATTCAAGTAAGTAAAAACTTCAAAGTCAAATTAAAGTGTATGTCATGAAAAACTACATTTCATTTTTTTGAACCAAAATATTTTTAATTTCATGTTTCCACAGCAGTTTTGAAGATCAAGCTTACAGACAATATGCAAAATATTCATGATTACTTAGTAAGCAAATAGTACAACTAGGATTCAAATATAGTCATTTACAATTATAAATTCATATTTATTTCACATTACCTTGGTTCTCCAGATGCAATATGAGCCCAAAGCAAAAAAATCAGTGCATGAATGTATCTTCTGGCCAGCCCACATTATTCAATATTGTAAATCACCATCACAATGGATACAATCACCTATTGAAGAGACCTGTGGAGTACAGCTGCGGCCACAGTTTCTCTCTAGCTTCCTATTCATGTGATCTCTCCCTGTATAACGATTTGCCACCTTGTAACCTCCAACACGTGGCATAGACAAGGGATCTGAATCTACAATTGACCCAATTCTAGAGTGGTTGTGGAGTGAGAGAGAAATCACACTGGACACAAGTGCAGGATGTTAGGAGGAGTATTTGCTGCCCAAACATGGCAGACAGCAGCTCCTACTGCACTCCAGGAGCTACTGCACCCAGTGGCAGAATTAGGGGTTTTAAGCACTCAACCTCCAAGCAGATTGAAAGCCATACAGGACAAAGCTGCCACACATTCAAGTAACTAATTCCAATAGGCAAGAAGGGAGCTGCCAAAGCCCAAAGTTTCCCTGTACTGAATTAAACTAACCTAGCACAATAGGAAGCAGGAAGGCCAGGTGTGCAGAGCTTCTGCAGTCATTTCCTCTCTGGCAATTAACTTGAATGGCACCAGAGGTGGGAGGGACTGGGAGCACCTGAGAAGACTCCAGAACCAGTTTCTTGCAATCATTTAACTTGAATAGCATGAAAGGAGGAAGGAAGGGCAGGGTGGTACGGTCAATCAACCTGATAAGTGGGTGCCAGCCCTCATCACAGATTCTTGCCATTAGATCCACAATTGACAGTTAAATAGACTTATTTTCTTTATGAAATACCCTTCCTCAGGGATTTCCTTAGCATAACAAGTGTGGTTTAAAACAGCATAGGAAGGGAACAACATTTGCTGTTCAAAATGAACCTAGCAGTGTTAAGAGGCTAACTTCCCAAGACTGGACTGAACATTCATGGGAAACACCTGCAAACACAGTGCCCTTGCACTGATACACAATTCAGTTGCACAGTATTTGTGAGTTCACAGCTGGAAGTTAGCAGAAAATATCTCGAGGCACCCATTCAGTAGGCATTAAAATAACATCCCTCAGGAGTGCTCAAGCTTCCTTATTGACTTCCACTTTGCTAAAGTACATTCACCAGACACTTTCTCCAGAATATTGACCTCATTTTATTTCACTGAGTAGCCAAGATTATTCTTTAACAAGTAAATTTTTAAACATTAAAAACATACAAGTCCATTTTTTAATAAAGGACTATACACTCAGAAATACAATTGATGAAACGTATGTGAAAAAGAGCCCTAATCCACTTCCTGTGAAAATACAAACTTGCATGACCATTATGGAACTCAGTTTGGAGAATCATCACAAACTTTAAAATGATTCTACCGTATAACCCGTCTCTACAAAAACTTAAAGCAAAGAGACAAATTCAGGATTTAATGTATGAAATCACTCTCCTGTCTTCACTAACTCAATAATCAGTAAGTTTTCTGTCAAATACTGGGAGAGATTGCAGCATTGGGAGCAGCTGACCACTCTCCGCAGCGGGCTCTGGGTTCCATGAAGCACTCTTTAAGGAAATTCCCAGTGGATGGCAGGGAGAGCCTCCCTGGTCAGAGCTGAACACGGAAGATGACCTTTTGAGCACACCCGATGTCACCCTCCACCCCATTCCATTGTGAAGGGGACCTTCCCCAGTGCTGAGTCACTTCCAGAGGCATACGTGTGAGCATCCTGAACTGGGAGGTAAGCAATCCTCTATTCATTATAAAGTGCTCTGTCTCAGGTACCTCCTCATAGTAACAGGGATGTCCTAACACATTATATGAAGAAAAGGCCATTTTCAGTGAAGAAAAGGACCCAGCAGTGAAAGAGCTCCTTCCTGAGACACAGCTAGATGAAATCTTGGCGACTCCCTACTAACACCCTAGCCTTTCTTTGACCAAGCATTACAACACTAGATATTTGTGGGTCAGAGTTGCTGAGTGATCAGAAATAATTCTCAGCAGGCCATTCAGCATATATTAAAAGCAAATCTCTGTTTCCTTGGCTGTGTACTTGAGGGCTCACATGTTAACCTGTTTAAGCCGGGTGAGTTCAAGGCTGTAAAGACTAGGCAACTGTCTGTACAAGAGCTGGGGTGGGGTGGAGTGGAGCAGAGTGTGAGGCATTTGTTGTTGTTTTACTAAAATCATTCTAAACTAGAAATAGTAGAGTTTTCCCTCATTAATGCTAGAATGATGTTTAGAGGAAGCTTTTCCCCAAAATTGCAGATATCAATTTATGTCACAGGAATGGCTTGATTAATAAATGCATTCCTTTCCTTAAACACACACACACAAAGGTAATGTGAAAGATGGAGAAAAGCTAATTGGCTCAATGCCTTCAAGAGTCAACATTACATTTGGTAGTTGATCTCTGTCCCTGCAGCTCCCCTTCTGATTCAGCTCCCTGCATAAGGTCTTGGAATATAGTAGATTACAGCCCAAGTTGTTGAAATCCTATGCCAGCGTAAGATAACTGGAAGGGCTTTTATTTTCCTGGCTTATGTTCTACAAATTAAGGTGTTGTAAGAATCTGCAGAGTGAAGCAGCAGAGGCCAGATGTGTTCATCTCTATGAGTCTGTATTTTCCACAAGCATAAAGAAATTTTAAAATGAAATGCTGTAAACCCTTGGCCCACCTGGAATACAGGTGGTTGACTCAGGTGGTAGGAAGAAACCATGATTTGTGCATGGAAACTGTGCCATGAGATGAAGCTTGCAAAACAAAAACTTGCTTGGGAGTTTATCGACAGAGACTCAGCGAGAGGAAAGGGAGCCAGAGGCAGAGATGAGCAACTATAACACTGAGGTGGCCTCCTCTATGACACAGAAACAAGTAAATTCACTTTCCTCCTTCTACCAGCTAAATAAGCAAACATGGTTTTATACCATAGGCGGGGGAAATGTGAAGCATTGGTAGGAGCTGGCCATTCTCAGAGGTGGGCTGGAGTCTCTGTGTATCAATCTGTAATGAAATTCCCAGAGCATGGCTGGGAGAGCATGCTGGGTCCAGGCTGAAAACGGAGGATGTTCGAACTTTAGACCACACCAGAGTCTAAGCCCATTGTCTATTCTCTGAAATTCTGCCTTCTCACCACTGTGCCTATGTGCTTGTCTCCTTCTGGAAAGTCCCTTATGGCTTCTGTGAAAATATGTTCCATGGGGCAAGATTCTGTTCCTTGGCACCCACACATCTGGGAAGGAAAGGCTGCTACCCATACGTTGGAGGGAGGTACTCCCCACCCTGGATTGCTCTACTCTACTTCCCCTGGGCTCTGGGAGTCAAGGACAGGCAGAGCAGTCAAGGAAACCCTGCTTTCTCTCCTCCCACTTCTGTCCATCATTGCAGCCCACCAGGTTGTAAGGGCTGCAGCCAATTAAGGCATCCTGAACCCCACCATAGGCAGGACTTGTTACCAGGCTCTGCATGTGGAATAACCCTTCCACGGGTTCTGGCACAGGAGCTCAGAGACCTCCACTATTGGTTGGAAGCTCCTTAAGATACAGAGAGAGGCAAAGCCAGGGTCCAGACATTGTGGAACAGCACATAAATACTCTGCTTGCAACACCAGAAAACCCTGTAAGCAGTGCTCCTCTTTGCAGCTGTTCCAAAGCTTCCAAAATGCCATGGAAGACTTCAGTTAGAGGCCCAGCTGGCTTTGCAGCATCCTGCCTCCCTAAGGCCTCCAGTCATTTGAGCAGTTAACCTGCCCATCTGGCTCTGTCTCTATGACTATCAAATACTTAATTAAACAAAGAATGTTAAGACTGTCTGTGGCATTGAGGAAGAGAACTGAGTGGAGAGGAGTCTCCCAAGCATGGCAAGACATACTCAGACCCAATAACTGCTTATGTTTCATTCCCAGGCCCCTGTGCTCCTGCTGTCTGGAAACCAACTCCTGAGACTCCATTCCCCACCCTGCACTCCAGGCCTGCTTATGTTAAACTCCACCGCATGGCAGCAGGCTCTGCCAGCCCCTCCAACTGTCCCAACCCATAGCACAAGGGCCCATTCATACCCATCACCCCGTGGGGTCCTCCCATCCGGCTGCCACAGCCACTCTGCCATTGGCTGCGATTTCAGCCATTCTCTACTTGGGCCGAGTCACAACTCTTCTCCATTGGTGCCTCCAGCAGAGGGCTCTGCTACCTCCTGCAGAGCCTGAGGCCCAGGGCTGAGCAGCTTCTCAGGACACCTCTGTCATCTTAGAATCTCAACCAACCATCCCTAAAGGTCATTCAGCTTCCACACTCTTGAAAACCTGCACACCAGGCTAAGACAGAGCAGCCACTTGCCCTGACTCTGCCCTGGACAAAACAGAACAGCCACAGGCTCAGTGTAGACATCTCCTTTGCCACTCCACCCAAGGAAACATCAACGCTGACTCCCAGGCTTATGCTGCTCCTTGCTCGCTGCTAACCAAGGCCTTGTAGCAAACAAGCAGCTGCAACCAGAAAGCTCTGAGATCGAAACTGCTGCCACTAGCTCTTCTTTAAAGGATTTGTCTATGGAAACCAGAAAGGGCCTGCCAGAGAGGGGGCCAGCTACAGGTCGCTCCCTGGTGCACTATCTGCAGGACCGCAGGGTGTGTGCCAAGGGACACAGGGCATTACGGGGTTTTGAAAGTCAGCTGAACAGCCTCGCAGCGCGGAGTCTGCCCCAAATGTTGAGGGAGCACCAACTGGACCTGGGCACCCTGGACAAAGTGTTTGCCTCACAGTGGCTGAATAGCAGGGAGGTGGTTTGTGGCACCAAGTGCAACAAGCTGTTCAGGCTGGATGTGCACTCGGGCCAGATCACACACTGCCCCCTCATGGTGGACAGAGAGCCTGCACCAGCCGGGAGCCTGCCTGGCTCTGGTATCCAAGCCATTGAGCTGAATCCCTCCAAGACACTTCTGGCCACAGGAGGGGAGAACCCCAATAGCCTGGCCGTGTACCAGCTGCCCACCATGGACCCTGTGTGCCTGGGTGACATCCAAGGCCACAAGGGTGGAATCTATGCCATTGCCTGGGTGAGTGACAGTGTGGTAGTGAGCGGTTCCCATGATGGCACCCTGGGTTTATGGCATTTGGACCCTGAACTTTTCCATGATAACATTGCTTGGAACAATAACAGGAGCCTCCCTGTGTATGGCCACATCCATCCAGCAGATGTCGTAGATATCTCCACATACAGCCCTCTTCCCAGTCACCACCACGTCTGTGCCCTGGCTTTCAGCAGCAGAAACCAGGAGCTGGGATCATTTTGCTTGGATGGCTACTTCCGCCTCTGGAAACCTCAGAGCAACCTGTCCAGGCTGTTCTCCTTCAGATTGCCCTACTTTGGAGCAAATGCATGCATGACCTACTGCGATGAGTTCTCCCTGTATGCTGTGGCTTCCAGTACCTATGTCTATTTCCTAGATCCACGCAAGCCCGAGGATAACTTACGGCTGCTGAACTGCAGGACATTTTGCGACAGTGTGTCTTCACTGAGCTTCTACCAGCACATTATCACCTTGGGAACATTCCATGGCTCCCTGCTCTTCTATGACATCCGTGCCCAGAAGTTCCTAGAGCACAGCCCTGAGGTCGGCCAGGACTCTTCTGCAGGGTCCGGGAGGAGAATGCTCAAGTTCACCTGTAGCAGGGGCTGGATCAGCCAGGATACCATCTGGGCAGACCAGACTCTAGGTTTGAACCAACTGCCAATTTCCCTGTACACCCACTGCTACAACTGGCCAGAAATGAAGCTCTTTGTGGCTGGGGGGCCTCACTTTTTTAATTTCCATGGAAACTACGCTGGCCTGTGGATCTGAGGATGGCTGCTATTGCTCAAGGTACACATAGCCACTCTACTCTCTTCTATCTTCCATTGCGGTGTTGTGTTCATGCTTTTTAATTCTGTAATTTTGCTTTTCAGGAGGAATTGGCCAAATGTTACCCTCCCTCCTCCATGCAGAGAAACAGAAAGATCCTCTCATCATTCAAAGTTTTGAAGACTTTTGTTCCTCAACCTAAACTGACTTTTCAGATGTAAAAACCCCCTGAACCTGACTATACCTCAGTTTATTTCTGTCACTGAATGATTCACATGTTCTGTTTCATTAAGAGAATTCAGTCATGTTCTTAAAGTTGAAGGTATTTTCTTTTTGCTCAAGCCTG
Organism: Ochotona princeps; assembly: GCF_030435755.1. Classification (NCBI taxonomy): domain Eukaryota; kingdom Metazoa; phylum Chordata; class Mammalia; order Lagomorpha; family Ochotonidae; genus Ochotona; species Ochotona princeps. Next base: position 60,554,743 of record NC_080865.1, on the reverse strand, counting down.
GCATTTCATTATAGCCTTTCAGTACTTTTCATTTCCAGATACAGTCTATAATCAGGATATCTTCCAAGCAAAAGGTTGTTTCTCTGGAGATCTTACTGTGATTTTATCACATCATTGTGTTTGCTAAATGCACTGGGCTTTCTAGATTACTTAGTAATGAAAACATTTCATTTGAAATTTGTGATCCTTAGGCACACTTTATTTAATAGACTAGCTTAGAATCTTGCATCCACATCAATGCTCCTACTCATGAGAGCACTTCATACTTGCCGGGCTGTAGTTACCTGAATTAACCTGAATTTCAGATTGAGCATTGTATTGAGTATTCCCAGCCTTATCTTAAGCTTCAATCACTTGCTGTTCTAGATTTCTCCCTACAGTTTAACGTGTGTGTAAGAATCCTGCCCAGCACTGAGTCCTACCCCTCAAAGCAGCGTGCCTAAGTGTGAATGTGAAAGATGTGGGCAACTTTGGGAATATGTTTAGGAAATTCATTCAGTGTATTTGATATGACTATTCCTGATATTGGATGTAATATTAGGACATGCTTTTCAAAATCTTGTTCTACCTAAAATAAAGTTGCAAAGAAGAAAATTGAGTTGTTCCTACTCATTTGAAAAGAAAAAAAATCTTGCTATGTAAATCTCCAACTAGCAATATTTTCATTCCAGGAATTTCAGAGATTTTATTATTTTAAAATAGCTGAGAATAGTTTGAGGGAAAGTACTTTGGGACTCTGTTAAACGCAAAATGTGAACTAACGACAATGTGAACTGACGTACAATGTGTCTGAGTGACTGTATGCTGAATGACTGAAAGAAAGAAGAGTTTTGCCTGTGCATTGAAGCTGGCATGACTGTTCTTGCAATTGGTATTGTACCATGTCTGTTTTTCCTTAATGTTTGTAAAGATTTATTCATTTGTGGAAAAGAAAGCGTTGGTGGTGGGAAGAAGCCTGAGAAATGTTATGTTCACTGGGTTTACTCCCCAAATGAGCACAACAGGCAGGTGAAGCCAGGGTCTGGGTCTTCAACTCCTATGTGGGGTAACCAGGGGCCCATGCACTTGGACCATGTTCTGTTGCTTCTCAGGGCACGGGCAGGGAGCTGGGTGGGAAGTGGAGCAGCTCGGAAGTGATTCAGCCCCTCTGGGATGCCTGCATTCTAGGCAGTCCCTTAACAAGCTGAGCCACCCAACTTCTCCACATTGACACCAAGCCCATTTTCCTTTAATGCTTTGGCACTGAAGTGGTTTTCTGGTGTGGCATATCAGAATCATGAGTGGAATGAATGGTGTTGTCCGTGGGTTCAGAAATTTAGGTACAAGTAAAGAAGTTAGGACCCACACACTGCATGTGTTGTTTTATCAGTAAAGCACATTGTGTGCATGTAAGCTTTACAGACTCTGCTGTTAATGTCTTGAGAACAGAAACTGTGAGTTTCACCTCTAACTCTCATACCTCCATCAAGGTCTAGTAACTGAAAGGCAGCCACTGAATATGCACCGAGTGGAAGTACTTGACTCTGGGGACTTAAGGTTCAAGGTTTCCCACAAATAAATATTCACATTTCAGATTGAATCTGGTTTTGTTTTGATTGCCCTTCAAATAGCCACTTTGGTTTTTTCCTTTTTGTTTGTCTGTTAGATCAACATGAAGGGAAAGCTCTTCCAACCACGGGTTGCCTCCCCAAATCCCTAGAGTGTGTAGGCAGGACGTGACAAGGCTAAAACTGGGAGCAAAACATAATCCAGGTATCTCAAGTAGGTGTCAGGGACTCAGCTCCATGAGCCATGAAAATATGCCTCTCAGAGAGACTGTGCCCTATCAGGAGGTTGGCAGCCTGAGCAGACATGGGATTTGAACTCAGGCACTCTACTATGGGATGTGGACGTCTCATCTGGTGTCTTAAGGGTTCTGCCAAATATCTGCCTCCAGTGCTACCACCATCATGTTTTCCTAAGGTAAGCAATCCTCCATTCATTATAAAGTGCTCTGCCTCAGGTACTTCCTCATAGTAACAGGGGTGTCCTAACACATCCTATGAAGAAAAGACCATTATCTGTGCAGAAAAGGACCCAGCAGCAAAGGAGCTCCTTCCTGAGGCCCAGCCAGATCACATCATGGGGAACTCGTTCCAACACCTTAGCCTTAAATGATGCAACACTGCAGTGCTAGATGTTGGTGGGTCAGAGCTGCCGAGTGATCAGAAATAACTTTTATCAGTTCAATTTTATGTAGCATAGTAAAACCAGCTTTGGCTTGGCAAACATTCATTTATTTATTTTTGTTGGATTGTCACATGTCTAGAGAAGAGAAGAGATGAAGATCTTCATCGTGCTGATACTCTGCAAGTGACCACAATGGCCAGAGCTGAGTGGATCTGAAGCCAGGAGCTTCTTCCCTGTCTCCCAGGCATCTGCAGTGTCCCAAGGCTTGAGACCTTCCTCGACTGCTTTGCCAAGCCACAAGCAGGAGCTGTATGGGAAGCCTGGCTGCCTGGACATGAACACTTGTAAGGTAAGGACTTGTAAGGTAAGGACTTCAGCCACTAGTCTACCTTGCTGACCCTTCCTTGGTTCTTCTGCTAGCTTTCCTTTCCTCATTTCTGAGAGCTTTCTGTCTGAGCTTACTATACATCATTACCTTTCACATAACCTATGTTTGTCTTTTGGAACTCAATGGGACTTTGAATATATATTTGATTTATCATCTCAAAAATTGTACTTCTACATCCAGCATTTTTTCTATATCCTTATTCTGAGAATGTATTGTGTTATTTCCTTTACTTATGTTCATTTGTAAATTTTCTCTATTTTTATTTTTCTTAGTCCCCTATAGTTGCCATTTTATTATTGTTCCCAATAAATTTCAGAATACCTATAGTAAATGTAATATGGTTTCTGTTTTTCCATGATTTTCCTTTTTATTTGTTTAGTTGCCTTTGAATTAATACCTGTCACAACTGCGTACTATATCATTCCAAAACAGTTGAATTCTACCTCTGCCTTCTTGCTTGGCTTATTTATTATGAAGCCATCAGCATTAAATTTTCGCAAGGTGTCCTCACAGTATTGTCGCCGACCAGCAGCAACACTACCTACGAAGCACACTCTTGAGGGTCTGGAAAAAGCTGGAATCGCAACCGGACCCCTCATTATCAAAAACGGCTTGTTTTGCACTCTTTCCCCCCTGCTTTTCTTCCTGTAGTTCCCAGTTCCTCTCCCTGAAGGTCTCAGCTTTTCCCCACCTCTTTTCTAGCCCTGTCTTTGCTTTTCCCCTTTCTTGTCCCCATACTTTTCTCTCTGTAGGTCTTACTGCTTTTGTAACCCTTCTCTGCTTCTTCCCATATGCCTTATCTTTTCCACCCGAAGATCTTGGTTTTGCTACCCCTCCCTGCTGCCCCGTTCTTCTAGTTCCATCCAGCGTTCTTCTTCCCATCTTTCTCCTCCTCGTCAGTCTTGTTGCTTTTAGTGGCTGCTTTAATACTGCTCTCCACCAATCACTTCTCCGTGGGTCCACTTGTGCTACCTGATAGGCCAGTAGCAATGACATAATCGCAGCAAGGGCATCAGCCTATCCCTGTGACTTCCTGTTTACCTGCGGGGGAGACCAACCCCTCCTCCTGGCCCAGGGACAACCACCATGCTGCGATGACCTTTCCTATTCCTGGGAGCGGCTTCGGCACCCCACCGGATCCCCACACAGTAAGTCTATGCTGGTTGCCCATATCATCTTGTGTCAATCGATCTATTCCTCCTGTGCAACACAGTCATAAATTTGTGCTCTTCTGGATATCCAAATGATACTTCTGCCTTTTAACTGGAATTTGAAAAGTGAAGCTCTTGCTGCAAATGTCTTTCCCTTAAATTCATCTTGACAGTTGTGAGATTTTTGTTTTACCTCACCTTGCTAACATGTCCTATTATCTCTCATTTTGAAGAAATCCTTATGTACTGATTTCCACCAAGTTTGCCATAATTTCTTTTGCTGCATTATTGCTCTACATTCAAAGTGATGTCTCTCAAAGGAAAATCTAATTTGCATTTTGTGAAATGTATTATATAGCTTGGGTTTGAAATCAGCGATGTCAAGTATATTTTACATTGATATCAAAACATTGTAAGCCAAACATATAACAGTGCTTAGGCCATATTACTTTTACTTATATTTTAGTCGACCAACGTTGTTCTCAGTTGTTTAAGTGTTCATGATAGTGTTCAAATACAGAGCTTCATGTTAGTTTCTTTTTTTTTAAGATTTATTTATTTTATTACAAAGTCAGATATACAGAGAGGAAGAGACAGAGAGGAAGACCTTCCTTCGAATGTGTCACTCCCCAAGTGAGTGCATTGGCCGGTGCTGTGCTGATCCGAAGCCAGGAACCTGGAACCTCCTCCGAGTCTCCTACGCAGGTGCAGGGTCGCAAAGCATTGGGTTTGGCCTCGACTGCTTTCCCAGGCCACAAGCAGGGAGCTGGATGGGAAGTGGAGCTGCCAGGATTAGAACCTGAGCCCAGATGGGATCCCGGGGCGTTCAAGGCGAGGACTTTAGCTGCTAGGCCACGCCGCTGGGCCCTTTAGCTTCTTTTTGTATAGATGATGATGAATTCCAGATTATGTCAATTTTAACTTTTCTTGAATTTTATGAGACCACAATGCAAACATTAATTTTTGAATTGATGTTTTCCTTAGTTTTTGTGTGTGTGTATTAGTCATGGATTTTACTTGGTTTGTAACTACTGTTTGAAAGATTCATTTTTATTGGAAAGTCAGATTTACATAGATGAGAGACAGAAAGAAAGATCTTCTGTCTGCTGGTTCACTTCCTGGGTGGCTGCAACAGCTTGAGCTGAGCCGATCTTAAGCCAGGATGTAGAAGCTTCTTCTGGTTCTCCCAGGTGGGTGCAGGGTCCCAAGGCTTTGGGCTGCCCTCCACTGCATTCCCAGAACACAAAACGGGAGCTGGATGGGAAGTGCAGCAGCCAAGACACAAACGCACCCATATGGGATCCTGGATCATGGAAGATTTCACCATAGGCTTTTGTGTCTGGCTTTCTAAGGATAAGTAGATTGTGACATGCTCCCAGGAAATACAGGAAATAATGAATCCTGGAATCAATCATGCTCTATTAGTCAACTTTTTCCCTTCATCTTTGCATTCTTCTCTTTCATGTTAGTCACCTTCCTCAGCAATGCTTTCCAATTCCACTCCACACTGTTGCTCCTACTTTTTGTTTTATTGTCATCCTCTCCTTCTTCCTTATCATCCCCCTCAAGAACCAAGTAGTGCTATAGCAGATATTGCAAATATCATCTGTGACGGGCACTTCTAACCCACCTGCAAGTGCACCAGAATCACTGGTAAACCATGTAAAGAAGCTTGCTGAGGGAAAGTGAAAATTAGGAGAAAATGGTTGGAATCACCACTACTTTCTTATTCCTTTTCATTTCATCTTTCTCTTTCTCCTTTGTCATCATCATCATCCTTAGCTTCACCCCCTTCCTATTCTCTTTGTGCCTCACTCCACCTTGTCCTGCTGGCTTTGTGCTTGTACTGTTGCTCAAGCACCTTTCAGATTTCCATTTGGGTTCTGTCGACTGTTAAGAGAGAAATCACTATTGCCATTTAGATAATAACTTTCATCAAAGCAAAATATATGTTTTGTAATCTCATTTAATGTCTTTAATTTTTGTCATCAATTATAACACTGTTTTTTTATCTTTCTGGTGAGCAGTGCTGATAGATCCAGATGTGTGACAAATGTTGTTACCACACATCTGCGATTTTGGTGATCAATTCTGCTATCTTCTGAAACCATGGTTGCCAGTGCTTGCTTTATTCTGTTCTGTTTGCAAATTCCCTCCCAGAACCATGTTCATTAAGTCTATTTCATTTTGGACCTAACTCTTGTGGCAATTGCAATTGCATTTCCTCACATGGGCCACTGACTCACTAGGTGGTTGAAAGCTTCTGTTTGCAGCATCAACCTTGAGGTTTTACTCTCCTTCCTGTGAGGCCCCTTGCTCTCAGCACCTCCCCTGTTGGATCCTTTGTGATGCTGCTGCTCTGACTTAGCTCTCCCTTTCCCAAGTGCCCCCAAGCCTACCATGGCTTGCTCTGTCCTCCCAGCTGACATGCACTGGTGGGCCAGGGCAACGGCAAAGCATATCTGGGTTTCTGTTTCCTGTGGAGAGAGGGTGGTGGCCTGTGGAAACATTTCTGTTTCCCATGCCCCTGATGGCGGCTTCCTCTCACACTGTTCCCAGTCATGCTCTGGATTGCTGTGGTAAGCGCTTTGGGTGTGAGCAGGGTGCAGTGCCAACAGTTATACGTTCTGCTACTATTGTCCTGCCCATATCTCTGTGTCCCTAGAGTTCCTCCTCTTGGCTTGCTGTGTTAGTGCTATTCTCACAAACACTTCCTTTCCACTACCTCATCTCAGTAGCATTTATACTAGAGTGGACATGTCCTACAGTTGACATTGTCATGTGCAGATCATGGGCCCTGAAGCACTAAAGCAGTGCCATTCCCACAAGGGTTGACCTTAGAGCTCATGATTCCACTGTGAAGGAACTGGCAACATTATCTTCTCTTGCCTTTCAAGTACGTGTTTAGCACCAAGGGACAGTGTCGTCTTGCGTCCTGTCAGGGTCACCCATTTCTTACTAACCTGCACTATTTTTTAGTGGGATTTACATGGCCAGTTACTTTTTCAAATTTATGAAATATAATTCTAGGCGTTAATGTATTTATTTGAATGTGTTCATTAAATCTCCTCATGTTCACCTATTTCAGTTCATTAAATTTTTATTGCAGTTATTCCAACTGACTTCTTTTTAGCAAATTCCTTTACATCTTCTTATCACGTTAGTCTTGCATTTCCCTACCATTCTATCACTAATCATGACAACTTTACTACCACAACATGATCATCCCCTTTGCTTCTGAATATACTGTTTTGCTGTGTGTTCACTTCATATCCCTGTGTATGCAAATCCTAGAGTGCTAGCCTATGATCATGATGTTTTGCTTTTCACTTTGGATCATGTTCCGCAAAATTCTTTCCATTCATGGACATCAGGTACACGTTTTCTGAGATCCACACTTTAATCTTGCTTATTTATCTTTCAAATCTTATACTCGGAGCTAATTTGTTCTTTTATAAGTTTTAGAGTGTGCCTCTTGAGATAATGAGTCATTACCTTTTAAATTCTCTGGTAGGTTATAGAAAGACTTTCCCCCTTTTTGGCTATGGGCATTCAATTTCAGTAACATAACTTGGATACAGATTTTTCCCCCACCTACAGGCTCACCATATCCAAGAGGAGGGACCTCATCCTCCATCTCCTATATGAGTGGCAGCATCTGATACACTTCAAGTGTTTGCATTTCCTCTCACAAAGTATAGTCAGGAGCCAGAGCTGCGATTCAAACGCAGAAACTTAGGAGGAGTTTGGAAGGTGAGGATATGATGACATGAGTGGACGATCAAGTTAAACTAATTCTGGCCTAACATTTTCTGAATCACTTGGCCAATTGTCTTCCCCTTATATTTTTTTGAAATGAAGACCCATAATTTTTATTTGATTTTGGATTGATTTCCAATTTTCCAAACTATAAATGAAAACCTGACACAATTCCTTTGGAATCATTATTATAAGGAAAATTGCCTTTTGGCCTTAATATCCAGATAATTTTTGTATTCCTTTAAAATGTTGATTTCAGAGCTTTCTGAAAATTCCTCTAAAAATGCTTGTGATTGTATTCCTGGTCATGACATGTTTTTCTGGTCAAAATCATAACCTCTATTATAGCGTATGCTTGGATTTCTGCTGTAAATTTTTTGTTGTTTGTTTTTGTGCTGATTATATTCACCTACGTTTAGCACCAATAATCTATTTGTATATAAAACTCATAGGATATGTCATGGTCATTTTAATTTGTTTTTCAAAAGTGAATTAAAAAATTTTCTCTCGAATTCTTAAAATGAGCCAAGCAGGGCTCATCACAATAGCCTAATTACTTAAGTCTTTACCTTGCAGCTGACAACTTTCCAACTGGGTACTGGTTCAAGTTTCAGTTAGTTGCTCCACTTCCCATCCAGCTCCCTGTTATTGACCTGGGAGAGTAGTCATGAATGGCCCAAAGCTTTGGGTTTCTGCACCTGTGTGGGTGATCCAGAAGTTCCTGGCTCCTGGCTTCAGATCAGCTCAGCTCCGGCCATTGAGGCCACTTAGGGAGTGAATCATCAGATGGAAGATCTTCCTCTCTCTCCTCCTCCTCTCTGTACATCTGACTTTGCAGTAAAAATGACATCAATCTTAAAAAAATTATCTACTGCTATTAGTGGCTAAAGTCCTTACATTGCCTGTACCAGAATCCCATATGGGCAACAGTTCCTGTTCTGGTAGCTCCACTTCTCTTTCAGCTCCCTGCTTGTGGCCTGGGAAAGCAATTGAGGATGGCCCAAAACCTTGGGACCCTGCATCCACATGGGAGACCCAGAAGAAGCTCCTGGCTCCTGGGTTCGGATCAGCTCAGCTCTGGCTGTTGCAGCCACTTGAGGAGTGAATCATTAGACAGAAAACCTTCCTCTCTGTCTCTTTTCTCTGTGTATCTCACTTTTCAACAAAAATATATAAATCTTTAAAAAACTACTGTTTCAGATTCCTTTGATGTTATTAATCTATAAAGATGACCAATCATCAAAGAATTGTGCAAACATGCATGACATATTCAAATTTAACATCCCACAATAGAAATAGTATTCTGGGTCCAGGGTGAAAACAAAAAGGTCATTTTGGAAATTATTTAGGGATCAAAGTAAAAATGTAACAATGGTGGAAGTGACAGCCAAAATAATGCTGTAACACCCCACCCAAAGTTAAACTGGCAATTTTATTTACCAAAAGAAATATTCTGGAACATCCTCGTCTATGCTCTTTTGTTTGTACGTTACAAATTAATCTGTGGGAAACCATAATGCTAAGGGAAATGAGCCAATCCCAAAAGGTTAAATACCACATGTTTGCCTTAATTTAAGATGATATGATGTTATGTATAACATGTTATGTTATGTATATTATATGTTGTGTATAAACTAAAATTGAAATGTCAATGAGGTGGTCACAGAAGGTGGTTAAGAACTCGCATTTATTTTTAACATATTGGTTACTCATTACTATGTCAATTAATTCCATAATGATGTAAATTTTTACTGATGGTATGTTGGAGCTTTTAATTGATCGGGATGATACTCTGCTGGCTCTGTCTTCAAACCAGAGAGGGTATACCTAAGAAGCCGTTGAACTTGACTGGACAATAAGATGCTGGACTCTATGTTTGGTATATGCTTGCAATGAGGGAGTCTCAGCTGAACTTGAACTTTGGTGATGCAACAAGGTGGAGGAATCCACCATGGTGGGAGGGTTTGGGGAGGGGTGGGGAGAATCCCAGTACCTATGAAACTGTGACACATAATACAATGTAATTAATGAAAAAAAAAATTAATCTGCGGAGAAAAAAAGTAGTTTATTGGTTTGTAAATATAGAAAAATAACCCCCACAAATTTGAGTTATATACATGTAAAGCCAGGTTGATGGACTTTGGGAATGGGCTGCTGCCTTCCCACTCCAGCCAAGTGTTAAGACACAAGTTGCCTTATTCATTATCAACTTCTTTTGAAGGGCATGAAGGCTCTAATGAGGATACTTTTAATCCTGTTGATCTCAAGGATCAGCATGACAAAACAAAGAAGTAATGTATTGTCATCAGTCTAGTGACAGGCCTTCATAACTGACACCAGATACCTGGGGTTCTTTTGTTATTTCACCATCTCGGCTCCTCCTTCCATCAACACTCTGAAAGCCCTTAACACTCTTGTGTAGCATAGAGTGGCAGTTATTGACTCTTAAGTGTGCTACTTTCTTATTGATAGTTCAAATTTTCTTTGCTTCACTGCAAAACCTTCCCCTTACTCAGCACTGAGCATGGAGACCATGATTTTCATAAAAGTTGTCAGGGAATACATTTTTTTTTTCAGTAATAAAACCATGTTGTTGAATTTTCAGTCTATTTCTTGCTAATTTTCTATCTCTTTCCCAGCCCTGTTTCTCATTTTGTTGACCTACTCAGAGAACACAAAACTGGCTCCTCACCACAGAAAAGCTGATACTTGAGAGACAAGAGTTTGTAGAAAGATACCAGGTTTAGTAAACTGAAATATTAGGAGATGGAAGACATAACTGTCATCAAAGTCATTTCAGATTTTCAAGTTCACAGGATAGCTTTTGAAAGGAGCAGAAAAGGACAGTAAATTAGGAGAAAGGAAAGGGCTAAATGTATATCGGCTTTTAGCAGGGTGATAAGAGACTGGTTAGATTCACTATGTTTATTTTCAGCTTGCAGTCATAAATCCTATCCTCTGGACATGCTGACTGGAGCCAGAACACTATGCAACGTCAGCCAATTTTCTCAAAACCAGTCTTTGAAACTCTGAAGCAAGCAGGATTTATCTACCAAGTTAAATCTAAGTTTAATTAGTAACAAAATTTGCAGTCAGGTTTGGTAAGCAATTTGAAATCATTTGAGCTTGTGTTAAATCTCTTTTCCTGATTTAATATGGGCTTTTTCAGCATGGTGACAAGTATCAGAAGATAACATAAATGCAGAAAGTTCCAATATTATAATATTCTAGCCTGCATACCCAGAGAAAAGAAAGTCCTTTTTCCGTGGGCTTATATACAAAACTGACTGCTGAAAAAAAAAATTGGTTATTCTGGGCACCTTTCTTCAGGAGTGCTGCTGAGGCTGCAAAACTAGCACATTATACAATAGCCTGCCTGGATGAAACAGGAATGAGTTCTCTTTGTCAATATTCTTGGAAACAGTCTAGCAATGGAGTAGCTCATTAAAATAAAGAGGTTAAAGCTACTAGAAAAAGTATAAGTAATCCTGAGTCAATTAAAAGCTATGATAGGTTCATTACACTTTTCCCAGAACCCAAGAATTATTCTTGTATGTTAGCAAAAATATCCTTTGGTTTCCTTTGTAAAACTTGTTTTCACTTTAGAAAATTGTCATACTACTAACAAAGATCTTATTATTTTTAATAAAATAAATAATTCATAGTGATTGTAAGACTGTAAAATGTTAATTAAGAAAAACAAACTTTATTGTGGTTTGAAAATGATCATTGAATAAAGTTTGGGTGTTCAATTAACATTTATATTGTGCTACATTTTATTCTGTAATTAGCAATTATGTTGATATAGATAAGGAACATTACTCTAAATTTTCATTCTTATAAATGAATAAAAAGCAGTATAATTATCATTGTAATTACTTTACCTGACAGAAACAATAGTAATATTCCACTTAGTTATCCCAAAAAATAAAAAAAAAATCTGATTTTTAAAAATGATAAGGCGATAATCTCTTTAGAAATACACTGGTAATAAAACAGTAAGTCTCTGAGGGGAAATAGGTTGATCACAATTCTTTATAATATCAAAATAGAAAAGATGAAATATAGCATAAATTCTGATTTCAAGACTGATTCAACAATTTTTAAATATTTATGAAAGCCGGCTTACTAATTTCAAGCAGAATAATAGAAAATACCAGATTCATAGGAATAAAATCATGATTGTAATTTCAACTCTGCTGCTCTAGCAGGAAGAATTTCTAAAATGGCGTCTTGAATATATTTTTCTTAATCCCTAACATAACTGTATATGATATCATTCCTGCCTTTGTTGTATACAATAATTGACTTTGTGATAGGGAGCATATCCTTGATTGTATAAAGAATCTCATTTAAAAAAATCCATGAACCCTTATAAAAAGAGACATTTCTCTGATCACAAAACTCATGGCATGAGAAAGACATGATGTGCTTTTGCTGCTTGAATATGGAAACCACATTAACAGAAACATGTGCAACTCACAGGAGAGGAGAGCCATCCGTTGTGGGTAGACAGGAAGGAAGTTCTACCACAACAGGAATTGAGTTCTGCCAGCAGTTTAAATGACCTTACAGTGGTCTTTGCTTGAGTGCTTGAAATAAAAACTCACACCCACTTAGATATTCATTTTAGTCTTATAAGATCTTATGTAGAGATATCTGCACTTCTGATCTGCAGACATTGTCTAACAAGAAATAGGTGCTGTTTTTGAATCCATTTTGTTATAGCAGCAACAGAAAACTAACGTAGTTGTTACAAAGTGAAATGGATTAAGTTTCATGGAACTCCTTTTCCATTTCTGCCGTATAAAATAGATGAATTACATTCGTCTCAGCTAATCTGAACTTTCATGGATTACTGTTCTTAAGGGTGTTAATGTATCAGACTTAATATATATATATGTATATATATATGAACTCAAATTAACAACTGATTCAACAAAAACTGAATATTCCTTCAGCAAAAAACTAAATTATGATCACTATTAATTTCATCTCCATATATATGATACAGTTTTAATATTGAGAAATTATGAAAAGCATAATTGCATTTTCTAAAAAAAAGTTTTCCAATAAACTTAATAAAATGGAAAAGTGCCCATAGGAATATATATAACAAATATTTTCCAGGAGGTGGCGCAGTGTCGTAACAGGCTAACCATTCTCTGGTATTTCTTATGGTCATCAGTTGGAGTCCTGACTGCTCCAATTCTAATCTAGCTACCTGCTAATGGCTTGGGAAAGCAACAGATAATCTCTGTCTCTCTCTCTCTCTCTCTCTCTCTCTCTATATATATATATATATATATATAATATGTTGTTGGGAAAGCAACAGATAATCTCTGTCTCTCTATATAATATATAATATATAATATATAATATATAATATATAATATATAATACATAATACATAATACATAATACATAATATAATATAATATAATATATAATATATAATATATAATATATAATATATAATATATAATATATAATATATAATATATAATATATAACATAACATATAATATAAAATATATTATATAATATATAATATATAATATAATATAGTATATAATCATATATATATAATTTTCTGAGAAAATGAAATCTTAGTTTCAAATTCCTGCCATCTTGTCATAATTTTTACTTATATATATTCAATAACTGGCATTCTAATATACCATGATAATATACAAATATCTCATTCTTATTAGATGTGTTTTTATGTATATATTTTTTATTAATTACATTGCATTATGTGACACAGTTTCATAGGCTCTGGGATTTCTCCCAACCCCTCCCCAAACCCTCCCCCCATGTGGATTCCTCCACCTTGTTGCACTATTACAGTTCAAATTCAGTCAAAATTATTTCTTGCAAACAAATACCAAGCATAGAGTCCAGCATCTTATTGTCCAGATAAATTCAACAGTTTCTTGGGGTGACCATCTCTGGTCTGAAGGTAGAGCTGGCAGAATATCATCCTGATCAATTAAAAGCCCCAACATAACATCAACAACAATTCACAACACTATGGAATTGATTGACATGGTATTGAGTAACCAATATGTTAAAAAAAAATCCAAGTTTTAACCAGTTTCAGTCACATTGCAATTTTTAGATTTAAATTTCCATTCATTTGAAGTCTTGTTTTTTGTTAAGGAACTTATTTTGTGGAATTTGAAATAAAGCATAAAAACACTTGGCAATCTATTTTAACTAACTTTGTAAGATCTATCAATATTTTGGGAAAAAATGCATTTTGTTTGTTTATGGTTTGTTTCTTTGTAGTATTATGAATGTTGTGACAGCATAGTTCTTAACTATTTCCTAACAGTTTAATCATAAAACTGTCTCCTGCAAACTTAAATAATTTTCTTGTGCTTTACTGAATGCTGCCCATTCTAATTCAGAACACATAAATACCTTCATTTTAAAATTATGTATAATAAATGATTTTATGTATCACAGAGCTAGAAGATGATAGGCATGCTTTAAGGTAAGAACTTCTTTGCAGGTTTTTCAGAATCTCAAATTCTATGGACTTTCATCAACTGACCTCCTTCTGACACTTCGATCACACAACTGCTAGTACATGTTATGAATTTCTTTTAAGATTTTTCAAAAAACAATTCCTGAAAAGTTGCTATGACAGCTTATATAGTAATTCTGAGATACTATCTCATAATTTCAATTTTCCATTCTGTATGACTGCAATATGTGGGGTGAGTATTGATAATCCATTTATATAAGATGATTTTTTTATTTTTAAGTTTAATAGTAATTACAACATCTACACAATCTGAGACAATCTACATAATCGACACAGTTTTTTCACCAATTTATTTGCCCTACTTTTGGAAAACAACTTGGTAAATAGTACCAAAGAAAAGTATATTAAACTTGGGCTGGCCACGATGGCTCAATTGCTAAATCCTTACTTTGCAAAAAATGAGATCCCATATAGGTACTGGTTCGTGTCCTATCTGCTCCACTTCCCATGCAGCTCTGTTCTTGTGGCCTGGGAAAGCAGTAGAGAATGTCCCAAACACTACGGATCCTGTACCCATGTGGGAGATGCAGAAGAGGCTGCTGGCTCCTAGATTTGGATTAGCTCAGCTCTGGTCCTAGTGGTCATTTGGGGAGTGAACCAGCAGATAGAGGATCAGCACTGTTGTGTGGAAAACAGGACAACATGTGTTTAAAAAAAAAGCGCTTTGAAAAAGGCACACAATGAAATCTAATACAGTTGTTTGTTCATGGTATCTAGAAATTTGAATGCATCAGCAGCAAGTTTTTGCAATATCTTTAGAAAAATGTATGACTTTGAAGGAAAATAAAACAATTAACTCATCTCACAAAGCTTCATTCAAGTCAGCATCCCCAAAGCACTATGCTCGCTAACAATCTTATGTAAATGGCTATTAATTTAGGGTCATATCAGCCTCATAGGCAATAGAGAGGTCACTGCCTGTAGGTTAGATAGGTTACAAGACAATCTGCTCCTCTTCTTTGCCCTGGAATAGAAGTATTTACATTAACTTACATACTAAGACTTTCAGAATACAGAAGTTCTTTTTCATTCCAGAACTAGGTTTTTTATGAGACCCCAATTTCCAAATTCAAAACCAAACAAGCTAGGTATTAGCCTTAAAATATGAGGGTTTTTTTTTAGATTTATTCATTTTTATTGGAAAGGCAGATATATAGAGAGGAAGAGAGACAGAGAGGAAGATTTTATGTCCCTTGATTCACTTCTTAAGCAGCCGCAATGGTTGGAGCTGCGCCAATCCAAAGCTAGGAGCCTGGATTTTCTTCAAGGTCTCCCAAGCAGGTGCAGGATCCTAAGGCTTTGGACCTTCCTCGACTGCTTTGCCAGGGAACAAGCAGGGAGCTGGATGGGAAGCGGCGCTGCCAGGATTAGAACCAGCACCCATATGCTGTGTTCAAGGTGAGGACTGGCCACTAGGCTACCGTGCTGGGCCCAAGAGTTATTTTGGGTTTCAAATGTTTAGCTAATGGAAATTGCTCAGTCTTGTAAGGTCTAAAACAAAATCAAAGCAGCAGCAGCCATATGCAGCTGGCAAATACAATAACAATATAAGTAGCATTTTTGGTTGAAGTGAAGAGTATGGAGTTCAGACATTTATTAACTATGCCAATAAAAATGTTGATAATTTGTTATCTCTTTGAAGAATGGAATTGTTCAATAAGATGAGCACTGTCTGAGAGTATAAAATAATGTTTTTTAAAATCTCTTCCTCAGCTTTAAAGGAATTAACAGTCATGATCTGTTAATATTTCCCATAAACATGGGGATTTTGATGCATATTTATTTTGCTATGGGGTTGATAATAGACTGAAATATATAGAGAGTATGGCAAGAATGATATTTGTAAAAATGATAGAATATTAAGCATTTCATAGTTATGGAATAATATGATCAGTAATTGAAATAAGATACTTGTAGTATAAGTGATATAATAGGATTCCTGTTAGTTTTCTAATCACACTTTGTGAGATTGGTCTTTTGAGGATAGAGAGGATTTTTATTATTTCTTGCAATTAAGTAAGCAGGGAATATAAGTTTCAAACCTACTTTTCAGGTTGGGATGAGAGGGAAAGATTTATAGATTTGCTGGGATAAAGCAAATATTTGGAAATACCTGCCAAGAACAATCTTGATTACAGATGCTTGAAATCAAGGCATCATGGAAAGATAGAATTTTAGTTCCCTGTTTCCATGTTTGAGAAACCTTTTGCTTCTGGTATTACTGTAGCTTTTTGTTCTGTCAGTTATATCTTCCCTCTGCACATGTTCATGTCCAGGCCAAATAACATGTACCCCCTAGTGTGGGTTTAATTCGTGCATGCTCAGTCATGTTCTAAGAAACAGAGACTTAGAAATGGGACCAAATGCATTGTTAAAGTATAAAATGAGGAGACATCGAGAAGACGTAAAAAGGATAATGAAGTATAACCCAAGGTTTTTATGTTTAAGTCATCAAGGGCAGACCGGTATCATTAGCTCTCTTGCTATTTAACCACAGATTCAAAAATCAACATGAACATAGAGCAGAGTGTTCTCTAAAGCCAAAGGTTCAAACTTTGTATTCTGTCTCCTTTAAATTTGGGGTCAGGACATTTCTGCTTAACCCTGCATAAAGCATTAATCAAGAGGAATTCTGCCTGCAGCTTGAGATTCTTGGAAATAGGCCCTCATCTGGAGCTTTCCTTTGCCTAGCTGAGAAGGAACTATATACAAAATAATGACTAGGAAATAAAGTATCTTTAAAATGTCTTTATTTTTATTGGAAAGTCAGATATACAGAGAGGAGGAGACAGAGAGTAAGATCTTCCATCTGCAGATTCATTCTCCACATGGCCGCAACAGTTGAAGTTGAGCTGATCTGAAGCCAGAAGCCAGGAGCCAGGAGCTTCTTCTAGGTCTCCCATGCAGGTGCAGGATCCCAAGACTTTAGGTCATCTTTGACTACTTTGCCAGGCCACAAGCAGGGAGCTGGGTGGAAGCAGGTCTTCTAGGATATGAACCGGCGCCCATATGGGATCCCGGCATGTGCAAGATGAGGATTTAGCTACTAGGCTACCGTGCTGGGCCCGAAATAGAGTTATTTTTGAACTTTACTTACATTGCTCCTGGCTTTCTATAAATTGAATAAAAATAAAGTCTAAGTTCTCTGGGTTGGGATATAGGTGTCTTCCACTGGATGCAGTCTAAGTGTTAATCAGATTATAAGGGAAAAATTCAAAGCAGAGATATAGGGCCCGGTGCCGTAGCCTAATGGCTAAAGTCCTCTCCTTGAACACGCCGCCAAGCTCCACTATACCGGCAGCTCCACTTCCCATCCAGCTCCCTGCTTGTGGCCTGGGAAAGCAGTCGAGGACGGCCCAAAGCTTTGGGATCCTGCATCCATGTGGGAGACCTGGAAGAGGTTCCAGGTTCCCGGCTTCGGATCGGCGCAGGACAGGCCGTTGTGGTCACTTGGGGAGTGAATCATCGAATGGAAGATCTTCCTCTCTGTCTCTCTTCTTCTCTAAAATAAATAAATAAATAAATAAATAAATAAATAAATAAATAAATAATAAATAAATCTTTTAAAAAAGCAGAGATATAGATGAAGTATGCAAATGGTATCAGGGTTGATTTAAGGACGTAGAAGAGATAGTAAGTTAACTCAAAAGTTAATGTGAACAATTTCATGAGGTAGAACTGCATACATACCAGTTAGATCAAACCCTTTATTGGATAGTGGAGGATGTCCTAATTAAATATATAAGCAGAGTGAAGTTTGGGCATATAGTGACCTCTTGGGAAATTTCCTGGTATCTCCAAGTGGAGCTCAACATATATTTGTTCATCATAGTGTCCTCTGTATGATGGAGGGGGCTCAGGTAGGCATACAAGTAATAACTGGGTGTGCCAAATTGTCATATAAGGTGGTGAAGTTTTTGTAGTACTGGACTATGAAGGAGAGAGCTGACAGTTTCTTGTCTCTTTTTCCCTCATTATATCCCTACATAGGCAGTATCAAAATACTAGATTTCCAAATTTTCACCAAGCAGAACTCTAAGGATCAGCGGGTTCATTCTCCAAATGGCTGCAATGGCCAGAGTTGAACTGATCTGACACCAAGGACCAGGAGCTAAAACATTGGATGGTAAGCGTACTTATAGAACATCCTTAGATCAACAGCTTGCCTCCAGTGTGGAACTATTGGGAGAGGGTAGAGACATGGTCCAATTATGAAGGCAAGCCTAGTGGAGGTCCTTAAGTCAGTTATGACGTGATGTATGAAAGTAGTTCTTATATAAAGCTTAGTTATATAAGTTTCAGTTGAGCTCAGTTATTCTGTTTCTTGATTCACCACAGGACCCATTGTCTGCGATATAATCCATCATCCAATGCCATCATCAGATGTTAGAACAATGGTGCTACTCAGTCTTGGATTATGAACCTTTAAACTGTGAGCAAAAATAAGCCTTTTGTTATCATAAGTAATAACTCTCAGGTGAAGCTATATAGTTACAGTGAAAACAAAACTGACAAATATACACTAGATAAATGAATAATATCAATGAAAAATTAGTTAATTGATAGAGCTGGCAGAAGTAGCCATGTATAAATAAAACCAGTTAAGTCACTACATCGAAAAATGCATCAAAATGAGTATGAAATTGAAGAGATAGATAGGGTTAATAAGGAGAAACTCCTAGATCAAGCTATATGTACGGCCTAGTACAATAGCTTAGTAGCTAAAATCCTCACCTTGCACACACCACATCCCACATAGATGCCGGTTCATGCCCCAGTTGCTCCATTTCCCATCCAGCTTCTTGCTCTTTGCCTGGGAAAGCAGTAGAGGAGGCCCCAAAGCGTTGGGATAATGCACCCACATGGGAAACGTGGAAGAAGCTCCTGGCTCCTGCTCTGGCTATTGTTGCCACTTGGGGACTGAACCAGTTGATGGCAGATCTTAGTCTCTATAACTAATTCTCCCTCTAAATCTGCCTTTCAAATAAAAAAAAAATACATGTAATTATTTATCCCATTGTAGGGTATACATAATCTTATACACCAATGTTCTCTTTTCTCCAAAACACCCTTTCTTTACTACTGACATCAATTGAAAGTTAGAAATGCCCAAAATGACCTTCAAAAATTCATTAAAAGACCTCAGGAAACCCAGAAAAACTGCTATGTTTATGGCCATGGCTTATTATAGTCAAACATTATTGACTAAAATTATCAGCAAGACAAGCGAGTGATGATTCATCCAGGAGAATTTCAAGCTTGAACCTCCTATTGTCATTGACAAGTGAATCCTCTGAACAGTGCTAACTTCTCGTAGCAACAAAATATGATGACATGAATGGATCACTGTTGAGTGGAGAAGCTCACCCAAGCCTTGGTTTCCAGTTTTTTTTATAAGAGTCCTAGTCATACACATATGGTCACCATTTGTGTAGATAAAGTGTGTTTCCACCCCTTTCAGAATTTGAGTAGATACCACACAGTTGAGATCGCCCCACCCACCAGAAATCAACTAAATATGGACTATCTGAAATGGCCCAAGGCTCTGAGATAAACAAAGACATAAGCAGTCCATCCTAAGATAGAAACTTATTCTCAGGAGGCATGGCAAAGATCAAAGCTCTCTTTGCAGAAAGTTTAATCCTTCATGGCACATAAATGACAAACCATCAAGATTTAAAATCCATACAGGCCTAATAGCATGAAGCCACAAAAAATAATGAGGGAAATAAGAGAAAATAAACTGAAAAATTTGTTTTTATCAAATATTGCAGATTCAGTACCAATATTCTTAATATGTAATATCTTTCTAAAGTAAAGCACTCGCATTTACTTTTTTTTTGTTTGTTTTACTTTTTTTTATTAATTATTATGCATTATGTGACAGTTTCATAGGCTCTGGGAATCCCCCCACCCCTCCCCACGCCCCTCCCCCCTGGTGGATTCCTCCACCTTGGTGCAGTGTTACAGTTCAAATTCAATCAAGATTCTTTCATTGCAAACATATACCAAACATAGAGTCCAGCTACTTATTGTCCAGATGGGTTGAACAGTTTCTTGGGGAGACCATTTCTGGTCCAAAGTTAGAGCTGGTAGAATATCATCCCAGTCAATTAAGAGTCCCAATATAACATTAACAGCAATTTGTAACATTATGGAATTGACATGGTTTTGCGTAACCAGTATGTTAAAAAAAAAAAAAACAAAAGACAAGTTCTTAACCACAACCTATGATTTGCTCATTGACATTTCAATTTTAGTTTGTATACAGGACCGGCTGCTATATACCTTAAAATGGCTATAAGGTAGCATTCAGCTGTCTCGTGTCTATTTCCTTTTAGTATTTAGCCATTTGTTGTGTTGAAGTATAATTTTGTTGATCTTGGCAGATTTTGGGATAATCTAGACTGGCTTGTAACTCTAACAAGACATTTGTCAACAATTAAGGTGCAGAACATTTTTTTTGGGGGGGGGTGTGCAGAAAAGTCCCCAACACCACGGTGAAGAGTGACTAATCTTCGTGTCCCACCCAGCGAGGCATGAGCTCGCATTTACTTTTAACATATTGGTTACTCATTACTATGTCAATTAATTCCATAATGATGTAAATTTTTGCTGATGGTATGTTGGAGCTTTCAATTGACTGGGATGATACTCTGCTGGCTCTGTCTTCAGACCAGAAAGGGTATACCTAAGAAGCCGTTGAACTTGACTGGACAATAAGATGCTGGACTCTATGTTTGGTATATGCTTGCAATGGGGGAATCTCAACTGAACTTGAGCTGTGGTTATGCAACAAGGTGGAGGAATCCACCATGGTGGGAGGGTTTGGGGAGGGGTGGGGAGAATCCAAGTACCTATGAAACTGTGTCACATAATACAATGTAATTAATGAATTAAAAATAATAAATAATAAAAAAATAAAATAAAGTAAAGCAAAATTTGAATGGTCCAATGACAGTGTTAATAGCAAAAATATACGACATTCAATCGGTTTGTGATATCCATGGTTTTAAGATCTTTACATTAAATTATTTAATCCTCACTAAAGTCTATGGGATAGGTATTGTCATTATTTATTTTTCATATTTGAGGAATATAAAGATTTTCTGAACAACTGATTAGGAAATTCACAGAAGAAGGGAAGTAAAAGGTTTTAAATTTTAAAGACATGTAAAATAAAATTATAATTAATTTATATTCTAATTATATCCAAATGATCAATAAATTAGTAATGGTTAATCTTGGTGAAAAGTTGATAATACAGGCATGGCATAGACTGCCAAGAGGAATATATAGTAACAAAAATATTACTGGGAACAAATTTCTCAGAACATATTGCAAATATGATGAGTAAATATATCTATCGTCACAGCAATAGGTATATTCGTCTGGCCTGTAGAGTTCCTTGTGAGGCATCAGCTGTGAATTTAATGGCCATTGCTCAATATGTCTATTGATTTTTTTATGAGCACATTTAAGGATTTCTTGCTTATGTTCAATTGAAGAGAGCTTATTTATCATGTGTCATGGTGGAGATCACTTTTTGTCAACACTTTCAGTAGTTCTGTGTCCCTCCTGGATGTTGTTTACCAATTCTTTCTCCAGATTAGGGAAGTTTTGCTTCATTATTTCATTAAATGAATTTTTCAACCAAGCTTCTCTTTCTGTGTTTTCTGAAACTCCTATAACTCTTATATTTGGCCTTTTAATAGTATCTTTTAATTCTTAAATACTTTTTTTAGCTTGACCCAGCTCTGCTTCCAACTTTTCGTTGTCCCCCTGGTGAAAAGAAATATCTTCCAAGTCTGAGAGTCTTTCTTCTGCTTCCTAATTCTATTTTGGAGATCCTCCACTGTACTTTTAATTTGCTCCACTGTATTCTTAATTTTGGATATATCATCTTTCATTTGATTCATTTCCTGTGTGGCATATTCCTTAAATACCTTGAACTCCTGTATTACATGCTTCTTCTTGTTGATAAGAAGCTTTATAACAAGTGTTTTAAACTCTGTATCCCCCAATTTCTCAATGCATTTATCAGTGAACTCTGAGATTGGCAAAGGCTTTTGTTCCTTTGCAGGGGATTTTTCAATAATATTTACTGGGCTTTTTTCTCTTCTTTTGCTTTTGGTCATTGTATTTCTGGTTAGCAGATTCTTCTCCTTGGGGCAGGTCTCCAAGCCATGTCACCCACAGGTCTGCAGTTTGATTTTACTTACTGTGGTTGGCACACAGTTCTTTGTAGTCACTGTGCTACTCCATCCTGCGAGTTTCAGGACTGGGCTCTTATGCTAAACTTTCACCTTGGTCTTCATAGCCCGACTCCTGGCTCCGCACTCGACCTCCTATAATACTGCACTATTGTTGCACCGTTGTCTGTGCAACGTTTCTCCCAATTCCAGTTTGCGCAGTTCCTAGGATGATAGTACATGCACATCTTACTGTTGTCGAAGCCTTCGCCACACTGTACAAAAAGGTACCTGATGTGAAACTTGTGGAGTTCTTGATCTGTTGGCCATTAGGTCTGTGGGCTACCTGGACTTATTTTGAGTGGAACTTGAAGGATGCTTTGTCGTTGCAATTCGCTGAGCCCAAAATGAGTTCACTCCCAGTTTAGAGCATGCACAGTCTCATCATATAGCCATTGGCTCCCTACACAAGATGGTGCCTGATTTGGCTCTATTGGGGGTTTGGGTTGTGATATCCACCCTGTTCTGTCACCACCTGTTTTGAATCTGCTTTTTTGTCTCTGCTCCTGGTCAAATCAAACAAACAAGCAGATGGACAGTTCTTTATTTGGATACACCTCCTGAGTTCCTGGTTAACTCCCCTTCCCACCTAGTTGCTAGTGGAGTTCTGGTGCATTTCAAATTGCCAGTTTCTAGTGCCGCTGGTATATTGGGTTACTGTAGCACCACACCATTTTCTCTGTTGCCTTTCTGCATCCATCAGTCTCCTGGTGCCACTCTGTTGTCTTTCTGTTCTTTCTGATTTTCTGTAATGTGCCCTCTCTGCTTCACCTTGGTTGATGTTTCTCCATCTGTTTAAAAGTGTCCTCACCCTATACCGCCGTATTGATTCTCTCAGACTTTTCTTATTTATTTTTGCTGGGAAGTCAGATATACAGAGAAGAGGAGAGACAGAGAGGAAGATCTTCCATCTGCTGATTCACTTCTCAAGTGGCTGCAACGGCCAGAGCTGAGCCAATCTGAAGCCAGGCTCCTGAAGCTTCTTCCATGTCTGCAACATGGGTGAAGGGTGCCAAGGCCTTGAATCATCCTCTACTGTTTTCCCAGGCCACAAGCAGGTAGTTGGATCAGAAGCTGGGTCCCTGAGATATGAACCAGCACCCATATGGGTTCCCAACTCACTGAAGGCAAGGACTTTAGCCACTAAGCCACTGAGCTGGGTCCTGTATGCTTTTATTTATTATTTTTTATTAATACCTTTTTTCTATTATGTCTAAGGTAAGATAAAATATTCAAACTTTGGGGGCCATCATGATGACTGAATTCGCTAATCCTCTAACTTCAGGTATTAGCATCCTATATGGGTAGTTTGTGTCCTGGCTGTTCCTCTTCCCATCCAGCTCCCTACTTGAGGCCTGGGTAAGCAGGAAAGGATGGCCCAAAGCCATGGGATCCAGCACCCACATGGGAGTCCAGAAAAAAATCTCTTGGATTCTCACTTCAGATCAACTCAGCTCTAGCCACTGCAGTAATTTCAGCAGAGAATCAGAGGATAAAAGATCTTTCTCTTTGTCTTTCTTTCTCTCTGTAATCTCAGAAATTTTATAAAAAATGAATAAATATTTGAAAAATAAAATCTATACATATTTTTAAAAGTATAAATTTTGCCAATAAAATCAGATTATTCACATACTTTGCTCTTTTTTACCATTTGTTACTCCCTCAAAATTAAGTGGAGATAAATTATTTTGCTTTCTGGTGTCAGCATTGTGTTGCATTTTGTTAACTCTCTGCCTGCAATGCCAGCAGCTCAGATGAGCTGCCGTTGCAACTGTTGCTGGTTCTGTTTTAGCTTCCTGCTAATGCTCCTGGAAATGCAGTGGAGGATGGCCAGAATGATTGGGCCTCCGTACCTGGATAAAGCTTCCAGGATCAGTAAATTCCAGCTCTGACTGTTGTGGTCATCTGGCAAGTGAATCAGCAGATGGAAGATCTTACTGTCTCTCTTTTACTTCCTCTCTTGCTATTTGTAATTCCACACCTTGGCACAAATATCAATTCGGCTTTGACGCACCATGCCGGATTAGACCACAGCACAGTTTGGTGCTCCGGAGGACCAGGATAGACGTTGGACGGGCTCGGTTAGGCCTCAACCCCATCTGAGCCATATATGAGATATACGTGGGTATGGACGAGCCGTGGCTGGGCTGAAACTCTCAACAGCAGGAACCAGAATGGATTGAAGAGCGGAGCTGGCCGAAGGACCTGCTGGAATGCGTGAAGCCCGACACCATGAAGGAGTCGGAGGGAGGAACCTGAACAGTTCCTCTGACAGGACACTGACTCTACAAATAAACACAAGAAGCATGGAGGTAAATAACCCAGAAGAGGCTTTGGAATGTGACCCACTGGAATACACTTGGCTCGGGTTGGGGCAGACCAGGCTGAGTCGGTTCACGTCATCCACTGGCAAGCCCAAGTGCTGAAACTGTGTGGGGGCCTGGCCGGGTTTGGTTGAGATAAAAAAAAAAAAAAAAAAAAAAAAAAAAAAGTACAAAACACAAAATGCCAAGGTGAAATGGCCTGTGCTAGTAGGGAATGCAACACCCGACCAGCACTCCTCCCACTGGTTTAGGTGAAGGACGAGAGTGTGATGGGCAGAGCCGGGGAGAGATGCGATACTCATTGGTTCCAATAGAGGTCGGGGCTCAGAAGAGAACCAACCCAGGGGTTAAAACCATCAGCTGATCGGAGTGATGGACGGTGGCGGGCACTGTGCTTACTAGTAGTACATGTAGGAGCCTGGACTGGGAATGCCTCAAAGTTTTTTTTTTTAGGGGGATTCCCCTGAACAAAATGGAGGAATCAAAGCATTAATCAAAAAAAGATGGAAAATGGAGTAGATGAATCAACCACCTCAGCTTTATGCTTGCAGCGGAAAACTGGACAAGGGGAAACCCTAAGACGGACTATGTCAATCAGTGGATTCTGCACCAGCCTCATCATACCTGGACTGTTGCTGATGACATGTTGGAGCTTCTAATTGATCGAGGTGACGCTCTGCTGGCTCTGCCTACAAACCTGAGAGGGCCTCCCTAAGAGGCCGTTGAACTTGAACTGGACAAGTGGGATGCTGGACTCTGTATGGTGTAAACTTTTAATTAGGGAATCTCAACGGAACTTGAGCTGTGGTTATGCATCAAGGTGAAGGAATTCATGATGGGGGAAGGGTTTGGGGTGAAGGGGGGGGAATCCCAGTACCTATGAAATTGTGTCATGTAATGCAATGTAATTAATGAATAAATGAATATTAAAAAAAAACCTAAACAAATAAATAGTTTTAAAGTATAACCTTTTAATTTATTTTGCTTTGAGACTCTCTATACTTGATTACTTTGTGTAAAGAAACTACACAGTACTCATAAAAAAAAAACCCAGTGATTTAAATAATGTAAACTTCTTCAGGTGCTGCTCTTCTGTAAACTGTGACTTTAATAAATGACTCTATAACTTGTTTTGTCACGTTTCATATGACTTTCTGTGCAACTCCAAAGAACATTGTTTTTTCTGCAACAGTTCCAGTGAGCAAAACATGTTGCGTCTATGACACATACCTGAGTCCTAAAATGGTGTTCTCTTCGGTTTGTATCACAATTCCAACATTGCTTGACTTAATTTAAATCCACAGATACCTTCTTAAGAGAGCATATTAGAGCCAAAGAATTTTGCAATAGAGCCAGAAGGCAGTGAAGTTCACAAATGGAAACACATCACTCTAGTTGCCAATTATATTTCCTCATGAATGAATTTTTGAGTTGCAGCCAAATTTGAAATTAAAAAGATTTTGGCCCACCTGACCTTCACGGGAAGTCTAAGAAGTCCCTGTTTAATTAGGAAGGAGAAGCACAATACAGTTATATTTAAGTAACAAATAAGGTTTCCAGTTAAGATTGCAACCTGCGAGGGATTTTTAGTGAACTGTGCTATGTCAGCTTGCTTTTATTTATTTATTGGTTGATTGATTGATTTAAAATCTACATTATACTTTCCCTCTTGAAATAGCCTTTCAATCATACATCTGAACACATTCGATGAAAAATTTCTACAGTATCATCTGTGCAAGGTGGCTGGCATTATTATTTCTGATTAAAATTCATGTTTTCATGTTTTCTTTCAATAGCATGAAATACACTTCTCCAGACCTCTTTGGTCTTGGTCACGAATATATAGCCACTAAAAAATTTCCAGACAGGAGATTGGTAATTAGGCACAGCTTGAAAACCGATCAAACTCAGCCTGCTTTCGCTCCTGGGGAGAGCATGGTGATTGCCACTGCAGTGAAGGAATCTCAGATGTGCTTCTGCAGAACTTCTGGCTCTTAGAATTCAACTGCGAGAATAATTAGCAGGTAGAGCTAATGGCTTTTGCTCTTTTTATTCATAAAATCTGTTGAGCAGAAAACATTCAACTGAAAGCTGAAAGGTATAGCTGAGTCAAGAGAAAGTTAAACACAATTCACACATGTTCAACATATCTAGAGTTTTCTCTAGTACTAAACAGTGAGCTTCATTTTTTTCTGTTCTTTGGGCGGGGGTTAAAGTTACTACAAAAACAGTGACACTGTAAACAAGAGCAAAAGGATACACAGAGACTTTGAGAAGACTATTCAGGAATAAAGCTCTGTTTCCAACAGTATACAAAAATGCATATATATGTACATATAATATTACATGCACATGTACTGTAGATCTACTAGCAAAATTATTTCAATCACCAACTAGCCATGTCCAAATACGAGACACTAAAGGATGAGAATAAAAAGCTGGAGTTAAGTAATTTCATAATTTTTGTAGCTGAATAATTCATTGAAAATTTGGTAGTTTCTACTGCAAGTTCTGGTCAAGATAATGAATTGGGTTAAAGAATGAAGGTTTTCAACTAAAATGTGACGCTGATTTCCTGGAAGAGCACTTCACGCTTTGACAGAGTTGATTTTAATAGAATGCCTAGATAGATTTATACTTCAACAGTATGTAATGAAATTGCTTAGTCCTTCATTATCTGAACAAACCGTGATTCATACAGGCAAGTCACTAAGAGTTAGAAGGCAGAGAAATAACAACCAGGACAATGGCTACTTAATATTTCAGGTTAAAGTATAAGCACACAACTAATAATAATAATATTAGTTACTGTTGAAGCCAACTGTTTAAAATAGCATCATCTGGAATCAGATGTTTGAGTATAGACTCTGGTGCAGCCTTTTATTTTATGTGATGCTGGGCAATTTTTTATTAACTTCTCTGATCATCAGTTTCTTTGTGCCATGATAATATTAGCAATAACCAACACATATGTGTTATAACAATTCATTAGAACAATATATGTACAGTAATTATGAGTGATGCCCCAGACACATTTAACTTAGACTACTATTGTAGGTTCTGGTACTACACACAGACTATCTGGTATAGCACTTATGTCCTAAGAATGTTCTGCCCCCCTAGTTCTGTAATATATGGTAAAAAACAGTATAATCCTCTGCTGGCTCTGTCTTCAGACCAGAGAGGGTATACCTAAGAAGCCGTTGAACTTGACTGGACAATAAGATGCTGGACTCTATGTTTGGTATATGCTTGCAATGGGGGAATCTCAACTGAACTTGAACTGTGGTTATGCAACAAGGTGGAGGAATCCACCATGGTGGGAGGGTTTGGGGAGGGGTGGGGAGAACCCAAGTACCTATGAAACTGTGTTACATAATACAATGTAATTAATGAATTAAAAATAATAAATAAATTTAAAAACATAAATAAAAAATAATAAAATAAAAAAAAGAAACAAAAGGGAAAAATAAAGTGAAAAACAGAGAAAAAAAAAACAGTATAATCTCCATGCTGTGCTGCATGCTTTGACATGACATAAGGTTGCTCTTCCTTCTGCACAGATGAATCTCCAGTAATATTTACTAATCATATGACAAGAACTATTTTAAGAACTTTACAAATGAGACAGGTATTTGGCATAGCAGTTGATTGAAATGGCTGCACCCATTATCATAGTGTATGGAGTCCTTGCTATGCTTCTAATCCAATTTGCCACTACACACACACACACACACACACACACACACACACACACGTATGTAGATATATATCTTTCCCCACCTTTCAAATAAAAATAAATTCCCAAAACCAAATTCCATATAAACTACATCAATGTCACAACAACTTTATGAGGTCTATATATTTAATAAATAAACAGAAGCAGAAAAAGATTAAATATTATAACCAATATTACACAGTGAGAAACTAAATCAGAATTTGAATCCTGGAATCTTCACTCCATAGCCAATGTTCTTTCTCTGTTTTTTAAGTTATCTATTTGAAAGGCAGAGCAATACATACAGAGAGTGAGTGATAGGGATCATCTGTCTGCTGTTTCATCAAATGGCCACATAGCCAGGACTGGCCCCGGCAAAGGCTGGGATTCAGGAACTTCATTCAGGCCTCCAACATGGATGGCAGGAGTCCAAACACTTAGCACATTTTCTACTGCCTTTCAAAGCTTCCAAGCACATACGCAGAAAGTTAGGCAGCAAGGGTACTGGGCCCCAAGTTGGTGGTGTAATAAGAATGTCAGCATCACCAGACGTAGCTTAATTCACTGCACCACAACACTGGGCCAAGAGACAATGTTCTTAATCACCATATCCCATTTTGTCTCATTCAGAATTTGTCAAAAAACATTTATGTATCATAAAATATTGCAGGACATGCTTAATTGATTCAAATGAACAAATTAGTTTAAGATATTTACCCTACTGGCAATAAATATCCTGAAAACTGATGGTTTTTGTTAGGTTTTACCCATTTTTGGCAAACAAGGTTCCGTTTATAAACATTATAGTCAACTTAAACTTTTCTGTGAACTTGAAATTACATTGTAACTTCATGTAGAGATGACCATTTGTCTAAAACTCTGGTTTACTGAATTATTTTTCTTTGTAAGATTATAACATAAATCAAACTCTGTCTAACCTCTCATTTCAATGCAAGATGTATTTACTTTGAAGAATATAAAAATATGTTGTTGCATTCTGCTACACAAAGAGATGTTCTTCAACATTCAAACATAGTGTTTTATTTCAGTGCTTTACATTTTTGTGTAAACTGTATATGTTTGATTTTCATCAATCTAATTTCTAAGGACATGTTGTAATAATCAGATTTCTATAAAATGCAAAGTTGTCCTATACAGAAATTATTCAGAAGAATTTTTATATAGAAAGTTAATATCTTTGCATCTCTTTCTCTTTTTCACCAACAATACTCATGATTTTGTAACGAAAGTAAAGAACTGGACCCGGTACAGTAGCCTAGTGCCTAGAGTCCTCACCTTGTAAATGCTGAGATCCCATATGGGCACTGGTTGGTGCCCCACTGCCCCCTTCCCATTCAGATCCCTGCTTGTGGCCTGATAAAGCAGTCGAAGAGGACCTAAAGCCTTGGGACCCTGCATCTGTGTGGGAGACCTGGAGGAAACTCCTGACTCTTGGCTTCGGATTGGCTCAGCTCTAGCCATTGCAGCCACTTCGGGAGTGAACCAGCAAACAGGAGATCTTTCTCTCTTTACCTCCTTATCGCTGTAAATCTGCCTTTGTAATAAAAGTAAATCTTAAAAAAAAATAAATTGAAGGACTGATTTTTGACTTTCAAAACATTTTCTTTTTCCTGTACTACCTTTGATATTAATTTATGTGGAACTATGAAGATGTTATCAAACTTAATTTTCTCAAGTGTGTCAAAAAACAGAATGCGGAATTTATATACAAATTGGCTTATAAATTCAAGGAACAAAATAACACTCTTGTAGCCTTTGTGGACTATCTTTTAATCCTTCATATATTTCATTGTCAATTATATATTCCTTTTCTTAGTAAGATGGGCTGGTTAGAAATGCACTGTTACATGAAGCTATGTTTTGAAGACATGAGGTACGTGAAAATTGTAGTTGTTTCTATCTTGAAGAGCTAATTGTCATTAATGAAAATGAACACTGGATGGCAGTCTTCACTAGTTTAAAAAAAAAAACCCTAAGAGCTATTGATAAAAAAAAGAAAGAACTGATTCTAAGTAACTTCCTTAAAAGCCTAAGTAGTTTGCCAGTTTTAACAGCTAAAAAGTCAGCAAAGAACTTTGAACAAAGATGGTGACAGAATCAGAATGTTAAAAATAGTGAGCTCGCTTGGTATCATCATGAATATGTGAAACTTGCTTTTCAGTTGACTTGACAATGTTGTGCATCAGAATCAGTTTCAGAAGCTTTACTCCAATTTCCAAACTCTCAGTCTTAGACTACAAAGTAGATACATCTTCCTTATTGGCATCTGATACCCAGTCTTGGCTAAAGATATAGCTAGCATGATTATAATCAGAGGTGAATTTACCTCAAGGAGAATTTACAATTTGCTAGATCTAATTCCCCAGTTTTCCCAATGGTTACCTTTCAGCTTTCTTAATCACCTTCCCACATTTTAATCAAGGTTACTAATATGGAAGACTGATGCATGAATATATCTGATTTTCATGTCTGATTTTCATGAGGCGAAAAATATTAGAATTTCATGTATATTTCTATGATTACTCATGTTACAGTGTGGGATCATGGATATTAGAATAAAATTAACTTTGAGCTCAACCTATCACTAACAAGCTGGATGAACCACGGAGTGTTATCGGATTTATCTAGCCTTCAGTTTCTTCAAATAGAAATAGATGAATTTGTGAAATCATACCCTTTAATTGATTTGGCATAAATACTAAGTGAAATGATATATGCAAATGTTTTGGTGATATTGGACACACAATATGTGCTCAATGAATTTTAGCTGTTATTATCATCTTCACTAGTTTATCATGTATTCTTTTGTCCTGAATAATTTGTTAGATGATGTTTTAGATAAGTAGCCAACTGGAGAAGTTTTTTTCTGTAATTTCAGCTACTAAATAACATACAATAATCTTAATGGCAGTATCTGCTAGATTTAGAGACCATAACTTGGAAAGGAAAACAGTGATAATATGGAAGAAGTCATAAAATTTCCCTATTTCATATATTGTTAATTTAACTCATTGACTCAATATCTTGTGGAAAGATGAAATTGTTACGTTTCAGAAGAGCCATTCTCCTTAAATGACCTATGTTTCAGATGCTTTTGATAAAATTCTTAGTCAAGAGAGAAAATGAGATGAAATGCATTTTGCCTTCTGAATTACATAAGTATTGCCATTTTACACTAGCAGATTAATACTTAATATTTAATTCATCACAATGGGTGTCTTTCGTGAGTTTTCACAAGCCCACAAGAGAAAAGGGGAGAGAATTTGGAGGAGGGGGAAGGGAGACCCCAGGACCAACTAAACTGTATCAAATATCAATAAAAAAGAAATCAGGGCTCGGCAGTGTGGCCCAGTGGCTAAGGTCCTCGCCTTGATCCCATATGGCCGCTGGTTCTAATCCCGGCAGCTCCACTTCCTCTCTATCTCTCCTCCTCTCAGTATATCTGACTTTGCAATAAAAATAAAATAAATCTTTTAAAAAAAGAAATCAATGTTGAAAAATGTTTAATTCATCATATAATTAAAAGAAACTAGGAGCTGATGCTGTGGCATAGTAAGCTAAGTTTCTGCCTACTGTGTCAGCATCTCATATGGACACTGGTTAGAGTTCCACATGCTATGCTTTCAATTCAGCCCTCCTGCTATTGTTCCTGGGAAAGCCGTAAAAGATAACCCAAGTTCTTGGGCCCTGCACTCACTTGAGAGATCCAGGGGAAGCCCATGTATCCTGGCTTCAGATGGGCTCAGATCAAGTTGCTGTGGTCATTTGGGGAGATAACTAGCAGATGGAAGATCTGTTTCTCTCTGTTTCTTCTTTCTGTAACTTTATCTTTCAAATGAAAAGAAACACATATTTTAAAACTAGTCAAAAGACTCAATATTCCCATGAGCAATGATATACAATGTTCATAGAAACCTTATATTCTTAAAAAAAATTCATGAATTTATTTTAGGGACAACACAAGCTAATGAATTGATGTTTAGATTTGACATTGTTGTGTTTTTTTAAAGATTTATTTATTTTTATTGGAAATTCAGATATACAGAGATGAGGAGAGACAGAGAAGAAGATCTTCCGTCTGATGGTTCACTCCCCAAGTGACCGCAACGGCTGGAGCTGAGGGGCCAGGAATTTTCCGAGTCTCCCACGCAAGCGCAGGGTCCCAAGGGTTTGGGCCATCCTCAAATTTTTTCTCAGGCCACAAGGTGAGAACACTGTGTTGGGCCTGTGCGCTTTTTTACATGCCCTTATATAAATATATGAGATAATATTAGCTCATTTCACAAAAACTTTCAAATTATTGACAAATTTTTATAAAAATCTGAGCAATTTCTTTCTAACCTTGTGTGGGAAATGAATAGTTAACTTAGATTTCAGTACCTAAACAAAATGAACTGAAATTTATAAAAAAGATTGAAATCTGTAATTAAGTCTTGAGGTTAAGCTCACTTCAGTAGTTGTCTGTGAACAATTTGCCTTTGAGCAAGAACATCTCTGAAAAATTAACAACTGCTAAATTGAAATACAAATGGCAGCACTGAAAATTCCTTATAATTCTTGTTTTCCTTTTCCAAATTCAATCTCATCCTAGTGGCCCAATATCACACCTTTAAGAAACCAAGTAAGGATATGAAAAAGCTTTACCTTGTAGTGTATCCTAACTAAAGAAGCAATGGTTCCCATGGAAAACACTGTTTCTAATCTTGCTGGATCTGAGGAAATGGTTTCAAACTGCTATTTCTCTTATAAATGAGCAAAAACTATACTTGCTAATGTGTTATGATTGTCCTAGTGCTAGCGATATTGTAATAGTACTAGCTTTGATTCTCAAGGTATCTTGGGTTTGAAAATGAATTATAAGCTAATATAAAGTAGAAGGTTAAAGAAATGAACATTAAAGAAAATAAAGTTTTCCAGAAATGCTAATTGTTCAAGGGGAAAAGAATTCATATATTTATTTTCTGACTATGGATCATTGGCTAGTTGGTGTGAAGGAGGTCATCCTTATAAATGGTCTCAATGAATTAATACTTCAGTGTAGGAAAAGGGCTTGCTGTGCTAATTCCTTCAATAAAAGTGGGAAGAATCAAAATGGCCTTTGTTAAGCAGTCCCCTAACACAACCCTTAAACACAGAATTAGCATGTAACTCAACTCTGAGTTGAGGTATAACCCCAAAATAATTATAAGTATGTACTCAAAAAATATGTAAACATAAATGTTGATAACATCACTATTCATAAGAGTCAAGAATGGAAGTAAC
Source organism: Ochotona princeps (assembly GCF_030435755.1). Lineage (NCBI taxonomy): Eukaryota > Metazoa > Chordata > Mammalia > Lagomorpha > Ochotonidae > Ochotona > Ochotona princeps. Next base: position 60,521,146 of record NC_080865.1, on the reverse strand, counting down.
CCAAGTGTCCATCAACTGATGAATTAATAGCCAAAATGCAATGAAATATTATTTAACCACAAAAGTGAATGAAGTAATGATATACCATGGATGAACTTTGAAACAGTCTGCCTAATGGAAGAAGCCAGACACAAAAACCCATGATGGGATTTATATGAAATATACAGAAAAAAGTAAATCAGTGGCTGCCTTGGGCTGAAGGGAGGGAATGACATATTGGGAGTTCTTGTAACAAATAAAATATTTATTGTGGGGGCAAAAGTATTTTGGAGTTAAATGGTGGGAATATATTTGTATGAAACTCCAATGAATTACAAGTTCTATCAGTGTATTTTATAACATATTGGTTATATTCTAAAAATAAAAAGATTGAAGAACAAAAATGAGACAATAAAAATTATACAAATGAATAATTTGGGAAACATTAATTGTACCCTACTTTGCCGTTTTCTCTCTTCATTTTTGTATTTTCCTTACTAGTTCGTAATAAAATCTCTCTTTTTCAATCTCAATCTCATATATTTTCAAACATTAAAATAAATCATTTTTAAAGATTTATTATTTTTTATTTCAAAGTCAAATATACAGAGAGGAGGAGAGACAGAGAGGAAGATGGTTCTTTCTGATGGTTCACTCCCCAAGCGGCCACAATGGCTGGAGCTGAGCCAGTCTGAAGCCAGGAGTCAGGAGCTCTTCCAGGTCTCCCACAAGGGTGCAGGGTCCCAAAGCTTTGCGCCATCCTCTACTGCTTTCCAAGGCCACAAGCAGGCAGCTAAATGGCAAGCCGGGCTGCCAGGATTAGAACTGGTGCCCATATGGATCCTGGCGTATTTAAGTTGAGGACTTTAGCCGCTAGGCCACTGTACTCTGCCCAAAATAAATCCATTTTTAAGAAAAAGAAATAAGTTAGTTAGCTTCTGGGCAAAGGACAATACAGGAAGCAAGTTTTATATTCAGCACTGCTACCCTGTCATTGAAGCTTGTGCAGAATTTATCAAAGATATAACCAGTACCTGAGGGATTTAAACATACATAGTAATATCATTAAGAATTTCTCTGACATCTAATGCCTATTTAAGTCAAACTGACAAACAATGGTTTGTACAATGGTTAATATTCCCTAAGATTGTGTCAAATTAACATTTCTTAATTTAAGATCTTCTAGGTATGTTAGATTTCTAGTCAGAATGGTGGGATAAAAAAATCAGAACAAAAGTGTAAACTCAATGACAAACTAGTAATTTTCTAAGTTATGAGTTTTGATGATTTGGTCAATACCTCTGACAAATCATTGGTTGATACCTCTGAAAAAATCATTTACCGCATATTTTCTCTATTAATTATATATTGTTGAATATTAAAATGTTACAAAATTTAGAGACTTAAAACAAAACATAATTTTATCAAAATTTCTGTTGAATAGTTTTAGGGTGAGACTTAGTAAGGCTGAGGATCCTTGTTTTTCTTTTTTAGTCAATTTGAATTCACTATCAGAATCTATAGCCTATGTTACAGAAACATGTATACTGAAATTGTTATTTCTTTTCTCTTTTTTAAAAGATTTTATTTTATTTTTATTGCAAAGTCAGATATACAGAGAAGAGGAGAGACAGAGAGGAAGATCTTCCATCCGCTGATTCATTCCCCAAGTGACCGCAACAGCTGGGGCTGCACTGATCCAAAGCCAGGAGCCAGGAACCTCCTTCAGGTCTCCCATGTGGGTGCAGGGTCCCAAAGCATTGGACCATCTTTGACTGCCTTCCCAGTCAAGCATGGAGCTGGGCGGGAAGTGGAGCCACTGGGATTCGAACGGGCGGCCCTATGGGATCCCGATAGTTCCAAGGCGAAGACTTTAGCAGCTAGACCACCATGCTGGGCTCATGAAATTGTTATTTCTTACAAGCTAGCACAGGAGTAAAACTAACATGAGGATTTTATATATATATATATATAGATATCTATCTCTCTCTCTCTCTCTATATATATATATATGAATGAATGTTTAATGAAGAAAGGCTCATTTTGACAGTTTTGATATTTTTCATAGGTTTTAAGCAGACCCAGCCTATATGCATACTGACAGGTGCAGTATGGCCCACCCCTAGTCCTGTTTCTTGTGCTCACCAGCAACATTCACAGGCTAGCAAGGGAATGCCCACGGTTTCCCTACTAGGCATGTTCCCAGCCCAGGATCTTATTCCTGCCAGTGAGTACTATTGTCCTGTCTGACAAAACTAATACCCAGTTTCAGTACTTGCCAGCTGTTGCTTCAGCCTGGTCTAGCTTGACTCAGTCTTGCCTGCCCCAGACTCAGCTCACATGCTCACCAGTGGAAACAGTGGCACAGCAAGGAAGTCCCCAAAGTTTCTCTACCAGGACTGTACCCAGCCCTGGGTCTTGCATGTGCCAATAGGTCCTGCATTCCATTCTGAGATGGCCCACCCCCTACTCTCAGCATTCCCCAGCAGGTGCTGCAGCCTGGTTCAGTATGGCTAGCCCTCTTTCCTAGCTCTCACTGGGGGGTTCAACAGTCTAGCACAATCTGTCTCAACCCCAGCCTTCATGTGGAGTGGTGGGTTTTGCAGTGCAACCCAGCCTGACTTTTATCCCATTTTGGCTTTCAGTCTTACCCGTGCATGTTGTGGACTGGCCCAGTCCAGCCTACCCCTAGACCCAGCTCACTGATCCTGAAGCCCAGTCTGGCTTGGTCAACACCTAGCACTGGCTTTATTGCTCATCAATAGGAGCTACAGCCTAGCAGGGGAGTTCCTTATATTCTCCTGCCAAGCTTGCCTTAAGGAGTGATCTCATATGTGCTGACTGGTGCTACTACTCAGAATGACATGACCAGCCCTCAGTCATGACACTAAACAGTGAGTATTGTGGCTTGGCCCAAATAGCCCATATGTCGTCTTGCTCTCACAGATGGGTGCCATAGCCCAGGCTATCCTGGTCTACCCCTAGATCTGGCTCTGATGTGAACTGGTGAGTGGTGTGGCAAAGCCTGACATCTCCCACATTCATTCTGGCTCTTGTGAATACCAGTGGGTGCTGCAACCTTGTCCAGCCTGTCCTCCCACAACCCAGTCTCTTAAATTCACCAGTAGGAGTTGCAGCCAAGCAGGGGAGACCCCATTCAACACAATTTGGTATGGCCCACAATGTAAACTCTAGCTGGTGGTTGTTGCAGCCTTGCCCAGCAGGGCTCCGCCCACACCGTGCACTGGCTCTCATGCATGCCAGTGGGTGCTGAGGCTTGGCCAAACTTGGCGTGATCCCAGAGCCATCCAGCCCACACAAATGCTGACAAATGTTTTAGACTTACCTGGCCTGGCCCACCCCCAGCCCCAGTTCTTCTGTTCCCCAGGAGGAACTGTCAGGCCTCCTGCCAGTCCCAGATCTCACACATGCCAGTGGGGATAGCAGCCCTGCTATGGTCTACCTTCACTGTGTTCTGCCTTCTGGCCTTCATTTGTGCTGGCAGGTGCTTCAGACTGGCCCCACTTGGCCTTTTCTCAGATCCAACTCCCACAAGCATCAGTGGGCTCCTTTCAGGTGAGTTCTGTGCTCCAACCTAGCTCGGATCCAAGCTCACTGTGTAAGCCCACAAAGGGGATCCTACAAGTCCCCTACAGAATCTGCCCTCATATCTGTTCCTCTCACATTCTGGTATGTGCTGTTGCCCAGCCTAACTTGGCCCTCCCCCTGGTCCAACACTTGTGGATGTGTATTGTAGCCTAGCTCAGCCAGGCATACCTTCAGGCAGTGAGCTATGCCATTGAGCCTAGCCCAGGCTCCTACATTGGCAGGTGTACATTGGCAAGACAAGCCCCTCCCAGACAAATCATTCTATCTTAGCTCTCTCACCTAGCTGACAGTGCAGTGGCCCTTTCAGTGGAAGACTGCAGAAGCAATTCCTTCCCTGTCAAACATGCCCCAAGGTGCCTCCACTCCAATATATCCATAGACCCCCTTCCCCAGACAATCTCAGCACACCAACCTCACCAAGAACTGGGAGCCAGAGTGGCTTGTCTCTTGGCCCCACATTTTACACTTCCCCATGTATCTTAAAATAAACTAGGAGAAAAGGCATACTGATATACTTAACACACATTTTGCACTAACCAGGTCCAGAATGCCAGTGAGCTATTGTCTGCTTTTCTCCCAGCAGTGTAACGCTTGCCTAAGTAGAAGTTTTATATTCCCTGAAGTAACTAACTACAAATGTAGATGTGTCCTTTATAGCACCTTCCTACCATAACTAAATAATAACCGAGAATGTTATGAAATACGGGCCACATTTTCTTCCTCTTATGAAGCGCAAGTTAATCCTGACTTTATTGTCACCTTTACTCAGACCATTATTTGAATGTGAGTCTATTTTAGGGATGTGCAACTTAAGCAAGATGTAGGAAGATGCCCAAAGGAAAATAATGAAATGAGTAAAGGGATTGGAAATAAATCCTACAGTTTAATGTATCAAGATTATAACTGCTTGTTTCAGGAGGCAGAATACTAATACAATTGGGGCTTTGTTAGCAGAATCCTTATATGTGTTAAGTGAATATTTTAGCTATTGCCATGGTAAAACAGTAATAAAATTTAAATTTTCTTTATTTAATGTATGTACATATGTGTGTAGAAAAGAATAAATATACTATCTCAGGGAAAATCATGTCTGTTTCATAGATGCTTTGCATGTTTCGGTGACTTCTTGGGTTGCCTTTGCATATAATTCTTATAAGTAAGGAAACTATCACTTTTAAAAATGTTTTATTTACTTTTGGTTAGCACATATTAAGTGCCTATATTTATGTGTTACAGTCTGTTGTTTTGGTGCATGTATGCATTGTGAATGTAATATCAGGGTGATCAGCATATCCATGATCTTAAATTTTATTATTTCTTTGTAATGAATGCATTGAAAATGTTTTCTTATATGAGCATTTGGCCCAACATTTGAGATGCTTATGCCCTATAACTAAATGCTTGGATTTGATCCCAAATTCAGTCTCTTTATTATAGTTTCCTGTTAATGAAAATACTACAAACAACAGTCTATGGTGCAAGTGATTGTATTTGTGCAGCCGACGTAGGAGACCTGGATTGAGTCTTCAGCTCCTCAGGTCTGGTCCAGTCTAGTCCAGCCTTCACAGTTTATGGGCATTTGGGGAGAAAATTGCTGGAAGGGTATTTTGTCTCTATCTCTGTGTGTATTTCTGCCTCTCAAACAACAACGAAAGTAAAAATTACCACAAAGGGACTGACTCAATGGCTCAATTGGCTAATTCTCCTCTTTCCTAGTGTCAGTATCCCTTTGGGCACTGGCTCAAGTCCTACTTGCTCCATGTCCAATTCAGCTCCCTACTTATGGCCTGGGAAATCATTGGAGGGTGGACCAAGGCCTTGGGACCCTGCACCAGCGTGGGGAGACCTGCAAGAAGTCTCTTGACTTTGGCTTTAGCCTTTGTGGCAATTTGGGGAAAAAGTTAATGGATGAAAGCTCTTTCTCTGTCTCTCATTATCACTCTGAATTTGCCCTCCAAATAAAATATAAAGTACATGTTTAAAATAATTACCATAAAAACACAAAATCTCGGGCCCTGCGTGATAGCCTAGTGGTTAGTCTTCGCCTTTTAAGTACCAGGATCACATGTGGTCACCGGTTCTAATCCCAGCGGCCCCCCTTCCCATCCAGCTCCCTGCTTGTGGCCTGGGAAAGCAGTCGAGGACGGCCCAAAGCCTTGGAATCCTGCACCCGTGGGGGAGACCTGGAAGAGCTCCTGGCTCCTGAGTTTGGATCAGTTCAGCACTGGCCGTTGCGGCTCACTTGGGGAGTGAACCATCAGATGAAGACCTTTCTCTCTATGTCTCCTCCTCTTTGTATATACGCCTTTCCAATAAAAATAAATTAAAAAAACACAAAATCTTTCTCTCTACCTATTTTGACATATGCATTATTGTTATGAATATCCACTCCACTGAACAATAAAATATCAGAACTTATTTCTCCTAACTAAATGTAACATTAAACTCATCGATAATATTCTCCCCATTCTTCTACCACACCCTTCGATCACATGTTCATTGAACATGTGATCATCACCATTGAGCTGCGCTCATCTCCTATGAAATCAGGTTTTGTAAGTTCCATACTGTAGTATGATCATGTGATACTTATCCATCTGGGCTATTTCACTTAATATATTGCTATCCAAGTTCTCCTAAGTTGTTGCAAATGTTACAGAATTTCATCTGTTTATGGCTTAATACTATTCTGTTACAGAGTATGTGAAAGTAGAGGTCTGATGAAATTGATTTTAACGATAAATAACTGCTACCAATAAGGAAAGCTTAGAATAGAGAGGAAACAGTCAGCTTGGACTCATATATACCTTACTTGGTAGGACACAGAGATTAGTTACTCCTCGCTAAGGTATTGAAGATTTCTCTGCACACCCCTCCTAAAACTGTTCTGTGCCTCAATTGTTAACATGTGCTTTGTTAGAGTTATAAGCCTGTTTGGACTATCCTAAAATTTGCCAAAATCAGTAAAAATCACACTTCAATACTATAGGCTGCTAAATATAAAAAGGAAAATAGACACAAGACAGCTGAATAGAACCCTATAACCATTTTAAGGTGTATAGCAGCGGTTGTGTATAAACTAAAATTGAAATGCCAATGAAGTGGTCACAGGATGTGGTTAAGAACTTGCATTTTCTGGGCCCAGCGCAACAACCTAGTGGTTAAAGTCCTTGCCTTGCATGCATCAGGATCCCATGTGGGCACTGGTTCTAATCCCGGCAGCCCCATTTCCCATCCAGCTCCCTGCTTGTGGCCTGGGAAGGCAGTTGAGGATGGCCCAAAACCTTGAGACCCTGCACCCCGGTGGGAGACCTGGAGGAAGTTCCTGGCTCCTGGCTTCGGATTGGCACAGCTCCAGCCGTTGTGGCTGCTTGGGGAGTGAGCCATCAGACAGAAGATCTACCTCTCTGTCTCTCCTCTTCTCTGTATAAGCACCTTTCCACTAAAAAAAAGAAAAAAGAAAAAAAAGAAAAGAAAACTTTGCATTTTCTGACATATTGGTTACTCAGTACCATGTCAATTAACATCCATGATATTATAAATTGTTGTTGATGTTATGTTGTGGCTTTTCATTAGAGAGGATGATATTCTGCCAGCTCTACTTTCAGACCAGGGATGGTCTTCCAAGGAAACTGTTGAACTTATCTGGACAATAAGAGGCTGGACTCTATGCATGGTACATGCTCGCAATGAAGGAATCATGACTGGATCTGAACTGTAATACCGCAACAATGTGGAGGAATCCACCATGGGGGGAGGGCATGGAGAGGGATTGGGGGAATCCCAGAGCCTATGAAACTATGTCAGAAAACGAAATTAAAAAAAAAAAAAACCTTTATAAGCAAATTTAAAAAATGATAAATAACTTTCTTAGATATTCAAAAGGAGCATGATTACAGTTAAGTGTTTGTTGGTATTAATCCTCTGCCTAGCGTAAACTTATGTTAAGCATTCAGGCTTACTAATTTTTCAACATATATAAGTAGAATTACCAAGTGAACTGTGCAAAATGTGACGATTTTGAGAGTAAGAAAAAATACAATTATTTGTAATGGGAGGATGACATGAAAAGTCCACAGCTACCATAAGACTATTGGGATACATGTTTCATCTCCCACATTTCCTCATTCCCTTTTCCCTCCGTTTTATGTATATCCTGTTACATATTCATTTATACTGCTGAATCTCTTAGTTTTATTCCATAGTATATTTCGTTTTGTTAAAAAAGGATCTACTACTTAAAAAATAAATCTCTGTCTTTGTCTCCCTGTAATTCTTCTTCTCTATGTGTAATTCTGCCTTTCCAACAAAAATAATTAAACATTTAAAAAGAAGCCAGTGAGTTTAATGTTCCTCAAATGATTTTCTAGTCCTTAAGGGTTTCAGCAACTATTTAGTCACTTCTGCTTGTAAGAAGGTATTTTAAAATGTGTCATAATATTTTTTTAAAAAAAGAGGATATTTAGGAGTGTTGGTAAGTATAATGAATGGTCAACTTAATATGATAGCAAAATCATATATAAATCACAAGAAAATAAGATAAAATGTAATACTATAGGAAAGTTCACTAAGATATTCCTTACAGTTTAATGCTTAGGATAGAAACTGAACTCCCATAATAAAGAAGCAAAACTCAGCCTCTTGTCTGTCTCTCTTACCCCTAGGTGTCCTTGCCTGCCCTCTCTCCAAAAGTGTTCACTGACATGAGGGAATGATCCAGCTGGCCTTACAATCTAATTGCCTGATACAAGGATCAATTTACTTCTCCAATAGGTAAGAATCTCAATGGATGGCCACTGCTGTTCTACAGTGATTTTTGTAGGGTCCAGGCAGAATATAATTACCACCATCATGTAAGCCCTAGACCAATTGGAGCGCACTGAGCCACCACACATTTGATAAAAAGCATGACATCACTGACCAAAGGAAAATCCCAAGCTCCACTAACCAACAAGAAACTTGTACACACGTGATCTGGTCACACATCTCTACCCTCAATTTCAATCTATAAGACCTCACCCTTAACTTCTTGGAAAGTCAGGGAATTAATTCATACCTTCCAGTTCCCTGCTCTCCTCGTTGTAATAAATACCTACTTTCTTCTACTACCTTGATGAGAGTGATTGGCTTTCTGTGTCTCAGGTGGGCTGATCCAGTTGAGGGGTTTTATAACAATGTCTTCAACTAGTTTGGGGTGTTATTTGGCAACAGCAACAGCTCATTTAAAATTATGGGTGGAGTCTGTTCGGAATAGTTCCTGCCAAATGAAAATATTATATAAATCAATTTTATTTTCTCAGGGCTAAGAAGTTACATGTACTTCCTTTTCTCTCTACCCTTCCTACCTTTGACAGATCTTTGCTGCTTTACTGAGCATGTTTGTTGAGTGACTCTTCTATTTCAGGCCAAATGCTTGAGTTCATAACCTTTACCAAACTCTTTGAAATGACACATTTATTTGCCTTTTTTTCCTACTAGAGCAGTTATTACTCAGGGATGGATGTCTGGCTGCATTGCACAATGAAAAATTATGAAATGTTTTATAAATTTGAACTATAATTGTTTCTGAATAGAGGTTCGATAGCTTTCACCAGATTTTCACAAGAGCTCATGTGCCATAAGAAGTACACTTGCTATACTTTGAATTTTTGAACAATACATTGGTTAAAACAACAATTCTGGATTTAGACAGATCATCTACAAAATGTGGGAATCAGAGTAAATAACATGGCTTTCCAACTGGAATTTCTTTTTAAGTTTATTATAAAAAATTAAGTTAAATGTACCTTTTAGTTGAAAGGCAACTTCACATAGAGATCTTGCATCTGCTGGCCCACTTCCTGAATGGTCGCAAAGGTTGGAATTGGGCCAGTCTGAAGCTGGGAGCACAGAGCCCCTTCCAAGTCTCCAACATGGATGCAAAGGCCCAAGAATCTGAGCTATCCTCCACTGCTCAACAAGGTGCAACTGCTGGGAGTTGGATGGGAACTGAAGTAGCTGGGACCCAAACTGGCACTCACATGGAATAACCAGCACTGCAGGTTGAGGTTTAACCCACCCACTATGCCATGACACTGGACTAAAACATAATTATTTTTACTAATTTCATATCTTGCAATAAGAGTAACCATATTATGCTGGCAAATGACAGATCAATGTCTGTGAATGAGACGGAGTTGTGATTTTCATTAGTGGGAATTCCAAAGTCATTTTCAACTTAATGTTAACTGCTAATTTGAATGCAGAGATCCAGAAAAGCAAAGAAAGTAAGGAATAGAAAGTAAGTTGAAGCGTTCACTAACACATAGAGAGCTTGAATTATATCCTCTATTAATTCAGGACAAATTTTGATATATCTCGCAAAAGCAAGACTCCATCACATTCACGGAAAAACCAAAATAAGCTAACAAACACAAACTAAAACAAAATGTTAGCAACAATTAAATTATCTCTACCTCATAAATATACTTCTAAGGTAAAATTAAAAGCAATTTTAAATAAAAATCAGTTACTTCAGCAGGAATATGTGCTCAACATCCAGAAATATTTCACTATAAAAAAGAAATGATTAGGCTGGCATAGTGGCACAGTAAGTTAATATTCTACCTTGTGTCACCAGCATCCCATATGGGTGCCAGTTCATGTCCCATCTGTTCCGCTTTCACTGCAGCTCTCTGCATATGGCCTGGGAAAGCAGCTGAGGACATCTCAAGTCCTGGGGACCCTGCACCCATGTATGAAACTCAGAAGAAGTTCCTGGTTCCCAGCTTCAGATCAGTTCTACTCTGGCTAATGCAGTCATTTGGGAAAACCAGTGAATGGAAGGAAGTCCTTCTCTTGGTCTCACCTCTCTCAGTAAAATCTGCTTTCAAATAAAAATAAATCCTTTTTTTAAAAAAAATGAAAGAAATAAATAACCAAATTATTGTTGTGGATTATGATTTAATGGAAATCTCTAATATGTTGAAAAAAACTGGAATGTATTACCTCTAAAATGTTATCCAATTGCTATATGTTAGAATAGTATATGTGCAGATTGACATATAATGCTATGTATCAACATTCATTTTCATAATTTGGTCATGGTAAGGTAGTATGATGTCTTTTTTTGGTCTTTAGCAAACATGCAGCAAAAAGCAACTTATCAAATTGCTTAATACAGAATTAGCATGATACGCATGTTATTCAATTATTTTTTTAAAGGTTTATTTATTTTTATTGCAAAGTCACATATACAAAGAGGAGGAGAGACAAAGAGGAAGATCTTCCATCTAATGATGCACTCCCTAACTGAGCGCAACGGCCGGTGCTGCACTGATCCGAACCCAGGTGCCAGGAAATTTCCTCCAGGTCTCCCACGCGGGTGCAGGGTCCCAAAGCTTTGGGCCGTCCTCGACTGCTTTCCCAGGCCACAAGCAGGGAGCTGTATGGGAAGCGGGGCTGCAAGGATAGAACCGGCTGCCAAATAGGATCCCGATGCATTCAAGGAGAAGACTAGCCAATAGGCCACCGTGCTGGGCCCAATTCAATTTTTAAATATTATAAATAAATGGAGTTTTTCCATTTAAGATGTCTAAATCTAGTCTAAAAAGCTAATGGGTACACTTTAATTATCAGAGATAATGATAAAATGATAGGGCAGAAATGTTTAACTTGCAGTTCAGCTGTTTGCCTACAAAATTTAGTGCTTCTGTGTAATAAGAGCCCTTGATGATTAGGATTTGAAGATCATAGCGTGAAAGAGTGTTTTCATGGAGAAAATTATTCTGGTCTCTTTAAATGCCTGATGTACTCACTACTATAAAATATATTTTTATAGCTTATCATTAATCTTTACTGGTTGCAGTAAACAAACAGAAGATTTGTTGTCTCATACTCTGTATTTGAAAATTAAAATAAAGAATAAGGAACGTTGTTTCAGTTCATGTATATGATTAGACAAAACTTTAAGCATAAAGTATATTGTGTCCGTATATCTTCATCAAGAGAGCTGAGAAATTAAAAAATGTACTAAGTAGGTTTTACTGTGTTCCCACTCTATGTAATATAAACATCTTAACAAAAAATCGCCCACACATTTTGTTTGAGTAATATATATTTATGACAAAGATGTATAAGGATGGGTAGCAAGATGTTGGGAAATAAATGTATTTCGAATGTAAAAATCATGGTGAATATGCAATATGCACAATCTGTATATATATTATATTCTTGACCCGTAACATATTAGCATATTGGAGACTGAGCTGGCAATTGAGGTTATGCTTAGAAAATGTCTTCATGAGCCCAGTGCTACAGCCTAATGGCTAAATCTTCACGTTGTATGTGCTGGGATCCCATATATGCACTCGTTCATGTTCCAACCATTCTGCTTCCCATCTAGCTCTCTGCTTGTGGCCTGGGAAAGCAGTACAAGATGGCCCAAAGCCTTGGGTCACTGTAGCCATGTGATAGACCCATAAAAGTTTCTTGGCTCTTGGTTTCGGTTTGGCTCAGCTTAGGCCATTGTGGCTACCTGAGGAGTGAACCAGAGAACAGCAGTTCTCTCTGTGTATATGCCCTTCCAATATAAATAAATAATTAAATGAATGAATGAATGAATAGAAAAAGGAAATGATTTTTTTAAAACACGATGAAGGAATATATTTCATTTTGGTCCTGTGCAATACTGCAGTTGCTCACATCACTAATGTAAGATGTTATTTCTTTTCTTTTTTTTTCTTCAATTTATGAACTTAGGGATGTACAATTTTAAACTTAGGACTACGATTTTTTGTTGTTTCTGATTTTAATTTTTGCTCTCTTTGTGGTACTTGCGTTCAACGTTCAAAGATGCAAGTATTTTCACACAATCCAGCTAAATGTAAACAATGAACATTTATCTAGATGGAAACCTATAAATTTTAATATAAATTTAATTTTTCTGCATTATGTACATGCACAGATGCATACATACATCTTAATGATCAAAAACTTTTCTAAAGATTATTTTTATTTTATTTTTAGCATTTATTTATTTGTTGTATTATTTTATGACACAGGTCCATAGGTTCTGTGATTTCTTCGCCTCCATCCCCAAATCTTCTACCTCCCCACCCACACTGATTTACTGTACAATTTTTTAAAGGTTTATTTATTTTTATTACAAAGTCAGATATACAGAGAGGAGAGACAGAGAGGAAGATCTTCCGTCCGATGAGTCACTCCCCAAGTGAGCACAACGGCCGGTGCTGCGCCGATCCGAAGCCGGGAACCAGGAAGCTCTTCCAGGTCTCCCACGTGGGTGCAGGGTCCCCATCCTCGACTGCTTTCCCAGGTCACAAGCAGGGAGCTGGATGGGAAATGGAGCTGCCGGGATTAGAACCGGCATCCATATGGGATCCTGGCGCGTTCAAGGCGAGGACTTTAGCTGCTAGGCCACGCTGCCAGGCCCAATTCAATTTTTATAATAGTGTAGTCCTTCAAAAATATTCATAAGTCCATCATTCTGCTATTTAAGTGTATCCTGACATTGAGAGTATGGACAATGATGAAGAGTCCAGCATCCTATCATCAAGATGCATTCAGCAGTTTCATTAGGAGTCCGTCTTTGATTCGGAAGCAAAGCTGCATACTGCATTGAATACTCATATCTGGATATGGTAACCCTATTACACAGTTATGATACATACTCTTAAATAAAAAGCCATAAAACAACAAAAAAGAAAGAAAAATGCAAAATTTACAACATCATGAAGTTAAATAACATGCTACTAAATGAGCAACGTGTCACGAAAAAATGAAGATCATAAATCTTGGACGAAAATTATGCTACTGTATGACCCATGTGTCACTGAAGAAATTGATAAGAAGAAAAAACCTTTTTGAAGAAATGCAAATAAAAACAAAAATATAGAAACCCATGGTGAGGTAGCAAGAGCAGTATTGAAAGGGACATTTACAATACCAGGTACTTTAAAAACTCAAAATATCTCAGAAAATGATCTAATAATGCATCTCAAGTACTTATTGAAAAATGAACAGGAGGCAAGAAATGATGAAAATCACAGCAAAAACAAATGGTATTGAAACTACAAAAACTACAAATTGCCAAAAGAAGAGCCATTTTTTAATAAGACAAACAAAACAAGCTTTTAGTCTGACTAGCAAAGGAAATCAAGAGAAAAAAAAAAGTAAAATTAGAGATGAAACAGTGACCATCATAAAAATGAGTAGGATGATCTATTGTTGATGAATAGATCATTTGATGATTATATGGTATCCTTCATCTCTTTTAATGTTTTTCACATCAAAGTTTGGATTATTTGATAGAAGAATGCCTGCACCAGCTTGTTTTTCCTTCCCATTATCCTGCAGCTTTTTTTTCCATCCTTTCACTTTTGGTTTCCACATATCTTTGATGCTGAAATGTGTCTCCTGTAGATAACAAATACATGGGTTTTGTTTTTTGATCCTGTCTGCTAATTTATGATGCATAATTGATGAAGCTTTTTTAAAATATTTATTTATTTATATTAGAAAGTCAAATTTACAGAGAGACAGAATGACCTTTTGTCCACTAGTTCTGCAACGGTTGGAACTGAGCCGATCTGAGGCCACATGGGTGCAGGGTCCCAAGACCTTGGGCCATCCTCCACCACTTTCCCAGGCCACAAGCAGGGAGCCAAAAGGGAAGTGGAGCAGCCACACATGAACCAGACCCATATGGGATCCTGGAGCAGGCAAGGTGAAGACTTTAACCACTAGGCTACTGCACTTGACCCCATTGATGAGTTTAAACCATTTACATTCAGGGTTAGTATTGATAGATAGTAATTTGGTCCAGTCATTTTAGCACTGCATTGTTCATTGTTTGATTTAGTCTTCTGTTGTTTTTTGGGAGGCATTCTTCATGCCTGTCTTTGGTTTGTCAGGTGCTATTCCTTTTAACTGTCAACAGCACATCTTTTCAATATCATTTATAAGGCAGGTCTTGAAGAGGTGAATTCTTTGAGCTTTTCTTTACTATGGGAGAATTTATTGGGTAAGTTATTCTGGGATGCCTTTTTTTTCTGTTTAGAATCTGGAGTGTGTCACTCCATTCTCTTCTGCACTGTAGCTTTCTCTGATAGGTCAGCAGTGAGTCTGATTGGGCTTCCTCTATGTGCTAATTGATTATTTTTTTTTTCAGGTACATGTTCAAAGACCTTTTCCTGTGCTCAACTGAGGAGAGTTTGATTGTTAGGGGGTTCAGCCAGTGATGGTCAGCACCCATTGACCGTGGGCAAATGGAATGTGGATGTGTCTCCTACCCTCTGTCCTGAAGGTGGGGCCTAACAGCAATAGAATGTTAATTCCATCCTTAGGAAGCCCTCAGCAACTGCTCCCCCCAATACCACCTAAGTGTTTGATCCTGCCCACCTGTGACTCTCACCTATCATCTGAGAGGGGGCAGTATTGCATTGTTGTGTAACCACTCCCCTCACAAAGCCCCTTTAAAGGCTCCTGATTAGGAGGGGCTCGCTCTCTTGCCTGGTCCTGTGCTTCTGTTGCTCTGACCACCCCAAGACAGATAATCCTCTCAGCATGGTCTCTGTGTCTCTGTGTTCCTCACCCTCTGTCTATTGCTTAGGTAGGACAGTGAAGATAGCAACGCTAAGCTGCTTTGTACTTCTGGTTTGTGTGCTGTCAGAAATTCGAGGAAATGCGAAGCCTAGCAGTAGTGGAACGTGGGCAGAGAGGCCAGGGAGGAGTCAATGTCTGCAGCTTTGTGTGTCCAGGTTATTCATTGCATGTCTTTTAGGATAACTTATATTGTTGGGAAAGCTGGGACATAGGTCTTCAGCTTAACGGATGGACTTGAGTGTATGGACCATTTATTCCTCTTGGGGTTTATGATTGGTTGGATTATGATTGATTGGATTGTCATATGGACTTATGATTTGCTATTTCTAGTGTGCTCTGTTATCACCAACCTTGGTTAATAAAGATTCCTTAATAAACCTTAGACATGTCTGGTGTGATCTCGCTCACACCCCGTAATATGATTATCATGTGTTGTGACGAAGTTTGCTTTTGGTCAACCCTATTGGGAGTTCTCTGTCCCTCATGTATTTTGTTTCCCAATTGCTTCTCCAAATTTGGAATTTTTCCTTTTGTATTTCTTTCATTCTATTTATTTGTACTTACAAGTATTTTTATTGAAAAGGCAGATTTATAGACAGAAGGATATACAGAAAGATCTTCCACCCATTGGTTCACTACACAAGTGGCCGCAATGACCAGAACTGAATCAATCTGAACCCAGGTGTCAGGAGCTTCTTCTGGGTTTCCCAAATGGACTCAGAGTCTCTAGGTCTTGGGCCAGCCTCTACTGCATTTGCAGGCCACAAGCAGGTAGCTGGAAGGGAAGTGGAGCAGCCGGGATATGAACCAGTGCCCTTATGGAATTTTGGCACACACAAGGTTAGTACTTTCAACACTAGGCTATTGTGCCAGGCCGTGCATACATTTTTAAACCCAGTTTCTCTTCTGTACCTTGTTGAACTGCCATAGCATTTATATTCTGCCTTTTAATAGTGCCTCTTAATTCTTAAATACTTTTTTTTTTTTTTTGGCTTGACTCAGGAAACAGAATGGGGTGCAGGACAGGCTGGGTTGGGCCAAAACACCAGCCAGTTTACATTAAGGCTGGGACCAAGGAAAGCAAAGCAGCAAACTTCATGGACCCAGATATCTATAAAATTTACAAATACAATTATTAAAGCCAGGAAAACCTAAAAATAGAACTACCCTACATTGGCCCAGAGTCCTATGGCTAACACACTAGTGTTCATTCAGGAACCAACAGTCCATGACTGTCTCAAACAGATCCTGGTATATTTGGTAAAAAAAAGTAAGGTAAGCTTCTCAAGCCATGGCTCATGTGATAATGAAGATGGACAAGACCAAAATCTACAGGGTAGTCTGGGACCAATGCTGCAGCAAGCTGGGAACACATGACATCTAGATACTCCAGTTGCAGTGTGTTTAGATGTTGCAGACACAGAGTTGATGTTGCAGATGATATTCAAAGACAAGTTGTTGAAGAATTCTTTGTATCTTTGGGGAAGCCAGTGTCAATTTTTATTATTATTATTTTTTAATGCCAGTGTAAATTTTTAATTCAAGTCTTCAATTGATTGTATGAGGTCCTCCTACGTTACGAAAAACAACCAGCTTTACTCAAAGGTCTCTGATTTAAATACTAAATTTTATCTTAAGAACCTTCACAGAAACACTCAGTAATGTTTGATCAAGCATCTGCAATCTTGGACAACTCAAATTAACCATCATAGTAAGGCTATAGGAGGAAAGAACTGTTTCCAAATAGTTCCTTGTGTTTCCCTGTGACATTAACTCATATGTTGAACCTTCGTTTACCCCACTATAAAATGTATTCCCATACTAGACTCCCTTTTAAAGGTCATATTAATAGCATCCATATCCTTCCAAAGCTAGAGACAAAGTTAGAAAGAAAATGGATTTTTTTAAGACTTGAAAAATAGCGATCAATCTTACTTATTAAATTTATAAATAGAATAAGCCTGATGAGGCAAAAGATTATTGTAATAAATACACTGTTCTAAATTGTGCTTCTTTAGCAGCTTTGTGCATTGAAGAGTAACTGCTAATCTGATTTTGCCAGTATTGCAATGACTTAGTTCAGATGCTTGATTTAGCTATGAAATATTTGGCTTGAACTCACTGTACTACCCCTGTGGCTGTCTGTGGGGTTTTCTCAATAGTAGCATTAAACCTTTGTGCTTATGCCAAATGCCACTCACCAATTAAGTCATTTTAGTTTTTTCCATTGATTTATTTGTGAAACTAGCATGATTTCATGCATTCTCATCTCATTGTTATTTTTTTTTTAAAGATTTATTCATTTTATTACAGCCAGATATACAGAGAGGAGGAGAGACAGAGAGGAAGATCTTCCGTCCGATGATTCACTCCCCAAGTGAGCCGCAACGGGCCAGTGCACACCGATCCAAAGCTGGGAACCAGGGACCTCTTCCAGGTCTCCCACACGGGTGCAGGGTCCCAAATGCATTGGGCCGTCCTCAACTGCCCTCCCAGGCCACAAGCAGGGAGCTGGATGGGAAGTGGAGCTGCCGGGATTAGAACCGGTGCCCATATGGGATCCCGGGGCGTTCAAGGCGAGGACTTAAGCCGCTAGGCCACGCCGCCGGGCCCCATCTCATTGTTATTTAATGATTGTGTCAACACATGCAAATTTTGAGAATAATTTTGTCTCCTGTGCGGGAGCAGTGTCCCAAGGCCTTGGGACATCCTCAACTGCTTTTCCAGGCCACAAGCAGGGATTTGGATGGGAAACAGGGTTGCCAGGATTAGAACCTGCATCCATATGGGATCCTAGCACATGAAAAAGGGAAGGACTTTAGTCGCTAGGCTACTGCGCCAGGCCCTTTAAGGTTTATTTATTTGAAATACAGAGTTATATTGAGGACTGTCCATGGATTAATTTGGCAAAATTTGGCCAAAATAACAAGGATTAGACCAGGCCAAAGCCAAGAGGCAGTATCTTCTTCCTGGTCTCCCCTTTGGGAGATGCTTTTTTATTCCTGCTTACTGTTTATGGAATTCTTTTTATAGTGGAGAGTTATATTTGTAATTGTAAAGTAAATTGAAAAAATACTATGTGAAAACTAAAAAAAATAAGAAAGCGCGAGGAGGGTTAGAGTTAGGGTAGAAGAGAAAGTAGGTTAAGAAGTATCATTAAGCCCATAAAACTGTATATATGATATTTTCCTTTAATATACATTTTAAAAATTACAGCAAATAAAAATAATATCTGTAAATGTGAGAAATAGCAGGGGATTAAGTGAGACAGAATTAATTATTAATGATTCAGAGAGAATATTGCACTTCAGTGATAAATGTGATTTGAATAGTAGCAGAGTCGATACTAAATGAAATACTGAAATGTCACAGAGACATGTCAAACAAAGGCACAAATTTCCAATGCTTTCTTCCCTGACCCCACATACACAACAAGGTAAGTAAGTATTTGGTATTATGGATACGCTAATTAGATTGCTTTAATCATTCCACCTTTTGTTCATGAATCATAATATTTTGTACTCTATAGAAAAAGTATAATTGTATAATTCACAACAATTTTTTAAAAAATTAACAGTAGCTAAAGCAGATGTCTGTGTTGAGAAGATATTAGTGGAAAAAAACATGACATTTGTGTCAAAATATTTTGAGATCTGTCATGTCTACAATGAATGAAAAAAAAAATATATATATATATATAAAAATACCTTTCAGATGGAGAAATCAAGGCTTGTACTCTAGTATTGCTACTTACTGGAAATATATTGGCTAACTAACTCTTGTCCTCTTGTCTTCACATTCCTCACCTTTAAAATAGGGAAGGTCATAATCCATCACATAGGCTTTTTTTCTAAGATTAGAAGAAATCATGTATACAGTCTGTTAGCACAGGTTGTTATGAAATGCTAAAAAGGAACTTTAGGCTAAAATGAGGAGAAATCAAGGGTTATTTGGAGAACTCAAGCCTAACAGTTACACTCATTTTTCAGTGAATAATCAGTAAATAATCATTTTCTCCAAAGATATCCATGATGCATTTTCCAAAATCTAACACTGTGTCACCATACATATTAAAAGAGCCTTAAAGATGTGACTAAGTTAATAACTTTGAGATGGGGATACAATTCTGAGCTATCTAGTGGCCCCAGTGTGATAACCAGGTGCTCATAAGAGGGTTTGAAAAACAGAGGCACAATACAAGCAGAGGTTGAAGTGTTGTGCCTTGAACAGGCCTTTAGCTAAAGAATGCAGGTGGTTTGAAGAACCTGGACAATAAAAGAAAACTATTCGGAACCTTAAGAAGGAACTTGGCCATGCTAACGTCCTGAGTTTAGCTCAGTGAGATTCACTTTACACTTCTGATCACTGGAACTGCCAAATAATACAGTTAAATTTTCAGTAGTAACTGAGTATGTGCTATTTTGTTACAGCAGCGATAAGAATTTAATAAGCAGTAAGAAATTGGAAAACTGGAAGGAAAGGATAGCACACACAACTTCATCAGTTCAAAAGATCGTAGTAAAACTTTTGTTTACAAGGTTAGGGTTACGTGTAGAAAAATCATCATAAGATAGTGGATTACACAGAAGTTGATGGTATGAAGAAGCCTTTCAGTCCCTCGAATATAAATGCCATGGAGGGAACTTTCTAAGCAAGAGAGAGAGGGAACTGTAGAGAGCTTTGATCACTGGCTGAAGGAAGCAGCCATCTGCACTGGCTTTAGGAGAGACCTCAGTGCACCTTATTCACACCTTAAGTGTAATACTTCACCAAGAGGGTTTTAGTTAAGAAGAAAATATTACATCTGAGGTAGACAAAATGGTGGGAACATTTGTAGTGTCAAGTGGTGGAAGTCAGAGTATGTGGGGAAAGCCTAGAAGGCAACTAGAATTCGGTAGATAGGCACTGGACTTTCAGGTTGAAAGGACAGGAGTTTGGGAGTTAGTGACAAAGATAAATTTTGTTTCCTCCGTACTGTCATTAATCTACCTATCATTGATATTCTGTTGTGGCATGGAAAAGACAAAATTAACAACTCTGAAGAAACTGATCAAGTTTTAACTCTCAGGTTTCTTGAGGCTACTAAGAATTTCTCCTTGAAAGTTTGTTTTGACTTCAACATTTTCTCTGTCCCTGTTAGACTAAATTAACAGAGGGGTGTGACTGTCACCTATTTCTGTTTCCTAACTCACAATGTGAAGAGAAGCAGGCAAGAAAGAAGAAATAAAAATTAAAAAGAAAATGTATACACATATGCAGGCCTCTTTAGTTTGTCTTTTGATATCAAAAGATAGCATACTATCCACAAATGCAGAGAATGCAATATATTAAATTGCACACTTTCGTGCTGAAAAACTTGGAGACCAGAAATCTATGGGATATGTGGAGGCTGATGAAAATTACACCAAGCGCATACTCTGTATATTGCAGATAAATCTTAACATGTGCTAATTTATTTAACAGAGTGCATACTAGCAGCCAGAGAGAATCCAAAATCAAGAGCAGCATATCAGCAAAGACAATTTTGATTGCTTTTATAACTACCCATGCAAGTATAACGGGATCTACAGATTTACATTAAAGGAATTGTTTCAGTGGCAAAGATATTTAAAAACAATGGGAAGCTGGGACCAGCATTGCTGCAACACCAGCATCCTGCATCGGAGCAGCTGGTTCTAGTTCAAGATTGAGTTCCTGGTTACTAGCTTTGGCCTGGCCCTGATTTGCTGTTGTGGGTATTAGGGTAGTGAATCGGTGAATAGAAGATTTAGAGGCATGAATTCAGTCATGAAATACAGAACTACCATGGTTGATGTAGATGTGTAAAGTATGGCAAAATGAGAATAATATTAATAGGTGGATTTCTTGTGGTTTTTAAGAATGATAGAAAAGTTTATGAAAGAAATTATCACAAACACCAAACCTGAGAAAGAAAAAAGAATAAAATACTACTAAGTGAAATGAAGATAATGAGTAAGTTTCTCCTGCATAGGGCTATAAATACATTGTTCTGCTCAAAGGACAACCAAAGCTATTAAATTATTTGAGTAATGGGACATAAAGTAACAAAAATAGGGTAGAAAATAAACACTATAAATGGAGATTTGAGGGTTACGGAGAATAAAATCAGTCATGTTTACCCATTCCATTACCCTGCATTCATTCTGTATTGATATTAAAATTTCAGTGGCTTTTCTCTTGTGAATCTATTTGATTACATAGTATAATTTCACTGCGCTTGCTTCCAAAATAGTTTGCAAACGTTCTGGAGTATGAGGCATTTGTTCTATTCGAAATTTTGTTTTTGGTAATTATGATTATGCACATAATGCAAATAAAACATTTTGCATGAGGACCTGCCAGTCCACTCACTAAATGAAGGTCTTTGATTAAAAATTCCCTTTTGAATCATTGAGATTAGAAATGTCTTTGATGCATAAATGCAATACATTTTACGTTTATTATTTAATGTTAAAATCCTTAGTCCTTTTTCTTTTTTACCATACATTGCTTCACTTACTCAATTGGTTAGCAAACTCCCAAGTTTTAAGTTATTCACCATTACAAAACAAACTGATCACTTGACCTATAGAATTCACCCCTGTGTTGCTCAGCTGGGTGTCCATATTGCTACCATATGGACTCTTTAATCATCAACTCTACCATGCTGGAATACAACTTTAGAAAAGGATTTGGTGTCCTGGAGTAATGAATGGTGAAACACTCACAGTGGGAATTTTGGTTTGCTTTGTGCTTTTGTTCACAGCACTGGTCTTGTTCTCTTCATTAATTAGCAACATTTAACATTTTACAAACATCTGTGGAAATGCTGGTTGTTCTGGAATCACTCCATTTAGAACATACGAGAGCAACTTATTTTAGAAATAGAGAATACTACCTCTTTCAGGCATCAAGTGGAAAAAGAAAATGAGTCATGATAACCAAACATTAGTGGCTAAAGCCCACTTTATAGAGTTTAGGAACATTTTTGCAACATTGATAACATTATTCTAGCAGGGATTTAAGCAGCACACTAAAGGATAAGATCTAAACCTTAATTTGAAAATACAACAAAGGTAGAGGTCTGTTGGTAAATTTGGACTTACTGTAGCATCATTTCAATGTTAACTTAGAGACTTTCATTTTTCATAAATCATTCAAATGACCATAAATTGAAATGAAAAAAGATATTTGATTTTATTTCCACATGATGAGACAATCTCCTTTCTCAAGATGTAGCTTGTTTGATTGAAATCACCACATTTACTGATCTATGCTTTTTTATTATAATTAATTCCTCAAAAATCATCACTTGGTTTGGTTTTGGGGAAACTGTACAAACTATGAAGAAACGAAATCCATGGCATGATAAGTTAAGCCTCTTCCTGAGGTGTAAACATCCCATATGGGTACCAGTTTATGTCCTAGCTGGTCGACTTCTGATCCAGCATTTGCAGACCGTTGTCTGGAATTTGACTTTGGTCTCTGGCACCAGCAGTGTTTGAAGTCAAGATTCCAGGCACAGTCTGTCCTGCTCTTCCATATCAAGTCACACTACTATGTTTTACAAACTGTCTGCATCATTTTCCTATCCAATAACAAACACGAATAGTTGACTAAATATTATAGTCCATGCAACCATCAAATAAGTGGATATAACAAGTATTTTCACCGGTTTCCATAATATTTCTAAAATAAATAGAATAGGTGTTAGGTTTTCTGTTTGGTTTTAGGATTTTAGGGTTCAAAGAAGGAAATGGGGCTGCTAGAACATGGAAGATTTATTTTCGGGAGGACAGAAAGGAGTCTGGGATTCAGAGAGTATAGGGGTAGAGCCTTCCTGCACAAAGAACAGGGAATTTGAAACGACTTCATTCCTAGTTCCGTTTTAAGCAACTTTTTCAGGGAAGTGCAGAGAACCACATTGTCCCAGATAAAGTGGGCAGAAAATACACAGACAGGCTCTTTGGTGAACGTTACAGTTCCATCGTCTTAACAGCTAGCAATGTACCCTAGATGTGGGTCTTTCTGGAATAACAAGCACCTCACTAGCTTTTAGATAAACTGTCTGCATCTGATTTCATCAGGACTGGGGTTTCAGGCTTAGTGTTTGATGCAACAATTAACTTACAGCTTGGGTTGGGAGCATTCCATATTGGAATGCCAGATTAGAATCTCAGTTCGTATATAATCCAGTTTCCTGCCAATGTGCACACCTGGAAGGTAGAAGATGATGTCTCTTGTATCTGGGTCCCAGCCGCCATATGGCAAACCTACATTAAATTTTAGGCTTCGGCTGTTACAAACAGTTAGGATGTGATGGATGAAAGATGTTTCCTTGCCACCCCCCACCTTTCTCTCTTTCTTTCAAGTAAAATGAAAAAAAAAATTATATGCTCAAGGTATTCTTCATATGTTCTCATTATTTTTCATGGCCCCATTTTAATGAATGAGTTTAAAGGGATCACATCTTCTGGTCACATCATTTTTCAGTGCAATCTATTCATAGCATGATGTTGAATTCTTTGTGCCTCACTAAAATAATATATATAAATATAATAATAATATATATAATATATATATATTATATATATATATATAATATATATAACCAAAGCCAAACCACTGTGCATTTAGTAGAAAATATGTTCCTGAGATTTATGGCAAATGTAGCAAAAGCTCCTGGAAATTAGTAGTCTGTATCTATTGTTTACTCACCCACATGCATTTTCATAAGATCTTGTACATCACTGTGACATTACAAACTGTTAAATCGCAGTATTAAAGAATTCATTTCTCAATTAACAACATAAATTAAAAGTTGACTTCTATTTTATACTACCCTCACAGCTTGAAAAAAATATTGTGGAAGAAAGACCATTTAAATGAAAGCAAAGGATGAATAAGAATGCAATAAAAAAATCTACTTTTTAAAAGATGTGGTTCACAAAAATGCTGCCATTTGTTATTCATTTAATCAATATGGCACGTAATAACCAATATTTTTAATTCAAATGACAGTTACAGAATATTTAACTGGATTTATTAACTAAGAATTATTAGGTTCAATCATTGTTAACTAAGAATATATTAGGTTTACAGGCCAGGAGTTTCCTCCAGGACCATGTCCCATCTGCAAGGGGGATCACTGGAAAACAGGCTGCCCCCAGCTCCAGAGGGACCAGGGGTCTGCTGACCAGGACCTCCAGTGACGGGTCCCAGGGAGTCCTATCTAGGCTCCCACTACCTGGGTTCATACTAAGGAGCCTTGGGTCTCCCTGATGGTGGACTCTCAAAAGGTCAATTTCTTACTGGACACAGGTGCTCGATTTTCTGTCTTGCCTTTCTCTCCTTCTCTCCTGGGCCGAGATCCATTTAAAGTGACTGAGACATCTCTGGCCATGGGCTTGTACTTGGGGATATCTCCACTTCTAGCACTCAATCCTTGTTATTCCAGAGAAACTGGCCCCTTTATTAGGGATGAGATATATTGGTAAAGGTCCTTATAGGCTCAGTCTTGGCCCCTGATGTACAAAGTTATTTTCCCTCCTGGGGTAGATATTGAGTATGTTCTAAGGTCAGCATCCCCTGTCAACCAGATTCTGCAGAACCAACCTGGGATGCACTGGAGGATCTAAAGCTGCTTTTCAAAAAAGCACCTAACAGATAAGTGCTTCCCCTGTGCTCCACCCATCTCTCCACCCAAGGCCCTCAATGCAGCAACTTGTTTACTGTCTTGTGTTTGTTCTCCCGTTAGGAGTCTTCAGACTCCAAGTGGCCTGGAACACGCAAACTTCTATGACGACCAGAGAAGGCATAAAATCCCAAGACCCTTCCTCAAACCTTTGGTGTCTCTCTCTCCCTCCTCTTTCAAGAGGCACCCCACCTTCCGGCTCTTCGGAGGTGCTTTCCCCTTCCTCTCCCTTCCCTGCTCACCTGGTCCCTTTGCAAATAAACTTTTCTGTCTGCAACAGAAAAGAAAAAAAGAATATATTAGGTTCAATCTTTTAGAAAACTATTTGAGTTTTGTTTCACAGTACAGATAGTCTAAAAATGAACTTTTACAGTCCAATACATAAAGTGTTAATCTTGTCCATAGGATTTCCTTTATTTCATATCATATACCACATTATGTTTTGAAGAGTAAATCTAATACATTTAAAACAGTACTAACGATATTCTTTCTTTATCACATACATTATGACATTTGTCCTATGGAAAAGGGAAATACAATCCAATAATATTACTTGCCTCTCTATTGGAAAAAAATATAACTGTATTACCATGGAAGCTGTTCGTTGGTAGTTGTAATACATGTATAGGCAGAGAATTAATTGTTTAATTATGGCTGCAAAGCAGAATATAAATGACAAAAATGTAAATGGTAGTATTGACAATGTGTGATTCAAACGTCAATTTGCATTGACAATATAAATTACAGTTGACAGAAAATGGAAGATTTGAAGTGAGAAGTGATGATTGTAATTTTACTATCCTTTCATCTATCAAGCTGAGAAGAAATCTCACCAAATTTTAAAACAAAAGCTAAATATGATGGAAAGTTGATACAATTATCAAAGATTGAAAAAAGGAAGAAAAAAGTGCTAGATGAGTAGATGTTGTGGGTCAAGCTGCCACTTGGGATTTTGATGTTTCACAATAGAATGTGAGTTTGAGTTGTCTGGGATTTTCCACTTCCAATCACGCTTCCTGCTAACCCATCCTGGGATGCAACAGATGGGTCAAAGTGCTTGTGTCTCTCCATTCTATGTGGAACACCTGGATGGAGTTTCAGGCACCTGGATTCAGCCTGGCTCAGCCCTGGCTGTTACATTGTTGCAGGCATTTGATGGGAGAGATTCAGTAGCTGGAGAATCCATTCTCTTTCTCTCTTTCTCTTTCCTCTCACTAATACTTCTTCTCTCACCCTACTTCACATTTCAAATAAGTAAATGACCATTATTTAAAAAAAAAGAAAAAGAACTACATGGTAGTCCTTTCATTGTTTTATTTTTCAAATCATGGACTCAACAGATAGTGTTTGGGAGTGGCTATGTAAGTGCATTTGCAATACAGAGATAATGAAACTAGAATAATTTAAAATGATTTCCTTCAGTAAGTGAGAATCAAATGGCAACTAATTTTTCATTACAAACTGATCAGAGTTACAAATAATTTGGTAAAAGTAATTTATTACTTTGATGCAAATAAAAACAGTAAAATATATTAAAATAACAATAACATTTACTGTGACTATATTGTGTGACAAATACTTAAATGTGTAATTGATACAATTTTCTTGAAATACTATGAGTCAGTTGCTGCAATTGTCTCTAACATATGCTTCAGAGGAACCATGCTTTGAACATAGAACATAGAAATAGGAACATAGCTAAGACTCAAAGCTTCAAGGCTCAGGCTATTATACATTATATAATACTGTCTATATTCTACTACCATCATTTACATTTGCCATCACCCCAATTTTTACAATATAGTAGGCAGACATTTGACTGCCTTACCATCATCCTTTGTGTTGTTCCTATGGTTATGTTACAATACATTGTAAAAGTGATTTTGAATGCATCATTTAAAATATCGATCAATTTATTTAAGCTAGAAAGACTATTTCACACTATCCAAGAGAGCCCAACTCAATTATATGAGGTATTAAAAGGACAAAAGAATGTCAGAAGCAACGCAGCAGTGAAGGATAATTGGAGATCTGAAGCATAAGAAGGACATAAGCTAGTGTTACTGGATTGAAGATGAAAAGGCTATTTGGAAAACATTGAGAAACAAAGAAACACTGCAACTACCGATGGACTTGGATGATACTGAATCCATACATAAACCACATTTCTGGTCAACACCTTGATATTAAGATGATGAAACCTAAGCACAGAATTAGACTGGATGAATCTACTGATTTGTAGAGCAACTAGCTAATGAGTATTGTTTCAATTCACTAAAATAGAAAGTTATTAGTTAAGGTATTAATAGATACAGTTATGCTTTGTTACCATGCATCTCACCAACAAAGATCAGTGAAAATTATATCTCATGGATTTGATGTTTTTAGCTTCATTTCTTCAAAACAGGTTTTTTTTTTATCGTTGAATTCCTTAATGACTCAGATCATACAGTAGCATCATTTGCTTCAAGAAGGTTCTTTGATTTCCTTTTTCATTTCTTCAGCAACACACTAATCATTCAGCAGCATGTTATTTAGCTTCATGGCATTTTAAGTTTGTACTTTTTTTTCTGTTGTTATTGTGTATGTGTGTGTGTGTGGCTTTTCTTTTAAGGTGATGTATAGTAACTGTGTAATGGAAACCATCATATCCAGTGGCATGTTGTTTAACTTCATGGCATTGTAAATTAATGTTTCTCTTCCTGTTGTTGGTTTTGTATTGTGGCTTTTCACTGGTGGGGAGGGAGGATTTATAGTGACTGTGTAGTGGAGACTGACATGTGCAGATGTGAGGATATGGTGCAGTGTGCATCTTTACTTCTGGATAGAGGATGGACTCACAGTGAAACTGTTGGATGTATCTTGACAATGGGATGCTGCACTCTGCCATTGTCCATGCCCACAATGATGGACTTATGACTATGAGGAACTATGCTGCTGTAATGATATGGGAGAACTCAGTGTGTGTAGGGGAGTGGAAATAGGGGAGGGGGAAGGGGAATCCCTGGGCCTATGGCCTGTATCATAAAATGATAATAAATGATAATAATAATAAAAAGTAAAGGAAGGAAAAATATCTAGTTAGATATCAACAGTCACTCATCTAGTTAGATATTAACATTTTCTCTTATTCTTTTATTCTTCAGCGGTTTATTTTTATGTTCCAAGTGTTTTTAAGCAGCAGCCCAAACTCTTACAAATTTACCTCATTTTTCTTTTGCTTTGTATTGTCCTTACATTTCTGTGGACTGAAGAATATATCAAATATTGCTTTCTTTAATAGTACAATGGAATAAAATGCTCCCCAACTTGTAGCATCTATTTAAAGTAAAACATGTTAGAAATTCTTAGGCATCAACCATCATGTGTCTGCTATCCTCTCTAGGATTGCCCATTCAGTGTCTTGGCCTGAAATGTTGCAATGTATGGCTGTCCAGTGCATCATATGGTATGTGACCTGTCCAAACAGCATATCTTCCCCAATCCCACAATGGAAGAATACCAGGTCTTCACATACAGCACTAGGGAGTGAATGAAGCCCATATTAGTGAACATCCCAATGTCCAGGGGAGGCAGGCATGTGCTACCCATCATTTATTTCACTGAGACTCTTCTCTCTTAGTAAAGCCTTGCTTCAAACAGCACGTTGTCTGTTGAATTCTTGGAAACTCAGTCCTTAAAAGAGAAACAATAGCTAACATCTTTGGGCTATTGCAGCTGGCAGTTGGTGCTGCCATGACCTGTACTAATTTCTATGCAGTAGGAGTTCTCACTTCGGATTGATCACTGCATCTTCCTACCTGATAGAAATATTTGTTATTTGAAGAAGAATTATTGACCCTAGCTGGGAAATCACATTTCTGGATATCAGTCATATCATCAAACAGAATACACAGGAAGGAATGGAAATGATTTCAATTGATTTGTCAGTACTAGTGTATGACAATCACTTTTGCCTTGCCAATTAATAAATTATGAGGAATGCTTCTGGAATCAGTGGACAGAGAATTGCAGAATGTAAAGAACTGGAAAAAATGAGAATTCACTGGTCAGCATCGTGGCAGACTGTATACATTGCCTGCGATACTTGAGTTGCATAGGGGTGTCTGTTAGAGTCCCGGCTGGAACTGCTTCTTAGTATTTGTTATTTAATTTTACTAGAAAGTCAGATTTACAGAGAGAAGGAGAGACAGAAAGATCTTCAGTCCACTGGGTCACTTGCCAAGTGACCACAATGTCCAGAGCTGAGTTGATCTATACACAATATTCACAGTTGAACTAATCTGTACACTGGGTCTCCCATGAAGATGCAGGGTCCCAAGGCCTTGGAACATCCTCCACTGCTTTCCCAAGCCTCAAGCATGGATCTGGATGAGAAGTGTAGCAGCTGGGAAATGAACTTGTGCTTGCAAGGTTAGCCACTAGGTTATCGTGCAGAGCCCCAGACTGCTTCACTTATGATCCAACTCCCTATTAATATGCCTGCGAAAGCCATGAAAGTTGACCCAAGTGTCCACGCATGTCCCTGGGAGATCTGGATGAGCTCCTGCCTCCTCGCTTAGGCCTTTCGCAGCCCTGCAACCATTTGAAGAATGAACCAGTGGATGCAGGATCTGTACCTGTTCCTTTCTCGATCTCATGTTTGTGTGTTTGTAGCTCTGCCACAAAAATACATAAATAAGTCTTTAAAGAAAAAGAAAGAAAATGGGCCCAGTGCAGTGGCCTCTCAGCTAAAGTCCTCACCTTGAATATGCCGGCATCCTATATGGTCACCGTTTCTAATCCTGGTAGCCCCCACTTCCCATCCAGCTCCCTGCTTGTGACCTGGGAAAGCAGTCAAGGATGGCCCAAAGCCTTGGAATCCTGCACCCATGTGGGAGACCCGGAAGAGTTCCTGGCTCCTGGCTTTGGATTGGCACAGTATTGGCCGTTGCGGTCACTTGTGGAGTGAATAATCGGACGGAAGATCTTTCTCTCTCTGTCTCCTTCTCTCTGTATATCTGACTTTGTAATAAAAAATAAATAAATCTTAAAAAAAGGAAAGAAAAAATAAAAACTCCGTTTCAAAATGGGAAGAAATGTTTCAAGTTTGATGTCATGCTAGATTCACATGATAGCGACTATTAAATTTACATTATCACTAGAGAAGCAAAGATGTGTGGTGCCATGGAGTAGTAAAGATAACAGTACAAGCAGCAGAAGATAGTTCAAGTCCTAACTCCTTGTTTCAGTCTAGTCAATCTCAGACCATTATGGATATTTGGGCAGTGAATCAGAGGATAGAAGATCTATATCTATATCATCTATATCTATCTCTATATTTATATCTATCTTTATCTATATCTATATACATAGATATCTATTGATATATAGAGATAGGTAATATAGAGTGTATATATATATATCTCTTTCTAATAAATAAATCTTTTTCAAAAATAAAAAAAAAGATAACAGTACAACTACCTGCGGCCTAGAAGCTACAATGTCATTATATTATAGTAACTAAGAATTTAGGAAAAGAAATCGGTCCTCTTACACCACAATCAGAGTTTAAAAAATCATTCCTAAAATCAAAAGTTTTCTGTTTGCTGCCCAACTGGGTGCCTTTGTGCCTTGTGGCAGTGCCTGGCGTTTTGTGGCAGCATCCAGCACACTGGGGAATGACACCAGTGGAGACATAACAGGGACTTGGGGGCTCATGTCCAGGCAGGTTCAGTGAGCCTGGGGATTTCCCCATGTTCTTGATTCCAGGCGGGGTCTATGGTGGGGACAAGAGAGCCCAACATTAGTATGCTGGTCAGTTGGGCTGGAGGATTGGGCTCGGGGTACTTTGAATAGGCCGGAATCTTGGGTGTGTAGAAGTGTAAGGTCCAGGTCAACACATGTGCAGGGATCTTGGGACTGTAGGTGGTGAGCAGAGCTCTAGGACAGTACCCTATCCCACCAGAAGTTTGGGTTTGGGAAGACAGGGTTGGGGAATACATGTGCTCCCACACTCAGGGAATCTGGATTGATCAGGGAAGTGGCTAAAGAGTTGGGTGAGAGGGATGACCATTGAAGGAGCATGTTGTATGTGAGGAATGAATTCTGAGGGACTCCTATTGTCAAGGCCACTGCACCTGTAGGTAAGTGAGGGGGCTGACATCAGGTGGTTTGAAAGGGGAAAGCTGTACAGCCTTTATGGATCAGACTGATGCACAAGCCCATGTGAGAGACCTGAGCTCGGTTAGTTAGCATGGATCACTACCAACTACCACTCACTGACACATACTATAGCTAGAGTTGGGGGCCTACCTGCCAGTGCTAGATCACAGTACCCAGAATTGAGGGTGGAACACGAGATAATGCTAGGTTGAGCCATGACAATAGGTAGCATGTGGAAGAACCAGGGCTGGGGGAAGATATTGTGGGGGCTATGTGGTCCCTCCCTTATGGAACTGCAATTTGCCCTGTTTATTTATTTTTTCATGCTTTTCTTAAGGGTTGGGGGAAGTGGGCCTGGCATGGTAGGCTAGTGACTAAAGCCCTTGCTTTGCATGTGCCAGGATCCCATATGGGCACCAGTTCAAATTCCGTCGGCCCTGCTTCCCATCCAGGTCCCTGCTTGTGGCCTGGGAAAGCAGTTGAGGGCAGCCCCAAAGCCTTGGGACCATGCACCTGTGTGGAAGACCTGAAAGAAGCTCCTGGCTCCTGGCTTCAGATCAGCTCAGTTCCAGCCATTGTGACCACTTGGGGAATAAATCAGTGGACAGAACAGCTAGGGGTGGTGATGGACTGAACTAGGCATTACAATGAAACCTCCCTGACACGGTTACTGGGATTGGGAACAGGCTGGGCTGGTCCATTCTGCAGCACCCACAGATGCACACAAGAATAGGATGTGGGGTAGACTGGGCCACAACATCCACCAGATCATAAAAATGCAGGGACAGAGGATGCAGACTATGCCAGGTAAAGGGCTAGCACCCAACGGCACATATAAGATCTGGGTCTGGTACTGGGCCTGATGGGGCAGCTTAGGAAACTCCTTTGATAGGATGTAGCTCTTGTTGGTGAGCAACTAATTCAGGTCTGGGCATTGGTTAGGCAAAGCAAGGTAGTTCCACCTGTTAGCAAGTATGTGGTTTTAGGAGGGGAGTGGTCCAGGCAGGGTCATTCCAACCTCAGCCCACTGGCATGTGCAGGAGTCAGGCTGGAGTGTGGGTCATACTGGGCTAGGCATGACTGGTTCTCATGAGACAGGGATAGGAGCAGACTGGGCAGGGCTAAACTGCAGCACCTGCCAGTGGGAGTTGGGAATGGGGTGGGCTGTGCCAGGCCAGGCTGCTGCATCTGATCTCAAAGGCCAAGACAAGGGGATAGGCTATATTGAGCTGCGTCAGAGTAACTGCTGGCATGCACAAGATCTGTGACTGGAAACATGCCTGAATGGGTTTCTAAGGAGATGTATGAGATCCGGAATTGAGGTGGTGATCTGGGCTCGCCATGGCTGCAGTGTTGCTTGGCATAGTGCTCCTGAGAGCCAGGGTGTGTGTAGGAGAGGTTGGACTAGGTCTTGACACTCACTGAACCACGCACAAGCTGTATCTGGGCATAGGCCGGATGTGGATGTGTTGGAGCACCCACCGGTAAGACTCAGAATGGGTGTGGGCTTATTGGGCAAAGCCACTGTTACTGTCAATACAGGAAATGGACTAAATCAGTCTGGACCAAGGGCCCAACAGTGTCTGTGAGGTCTTCTGCAGGGAGGAGACATAACAGAGGAGCTGTGAGAACTTCTTTGTCCAGAAACAGCCCCTGAAGGTGAGCACAAGAACCCAAACTGGGAGCGGCCCAGACCAGGCCAGGTTACATTACCTTCTAGCCTACGTATGTGTCAGATCTGGGGGCAGACAAGGTTAGGCCAGTTCCTAACACCCACTGGCAGATGTGAGAAACAGGATGGGGTGCAGGACAGGCTGGGTTGGGCCAAAACACCAGCCAGTTCACATTAAGGCTGGGACCAAAGGCTGCGCTGGGCTGGGCTGTAGCACCCATCAGCATGAACTGAAATTGGGGACTGATCAAGCCAGGCTGTGCTACAAGCATCCACCTGCAAGATGATTAGTTGAGATGGGCCATGCCAGACTGGGCTGTAACAACCACCAGCACATGTGAGACCCAGACGGGGGTGAAAACATGTTAGTCGGGCTGCAGGGGGATCCCCCACTGTGCCACTGCTTCCACTGGCGAGTGTGAGAACTGGAACTGGGGGTTGACCAGGCAGGACAGGGCTACAATGTGTGTTGGCCTGCGTGTGAACTGGGTTAGGGTGAGAGCCAGCCTGGGCTAACCCACTATATCTACTGATGATCACATGCATAAACCAGAGTAACTACAGGCTGATTGGGGTTTGCCACACTATCAGCTGACAATCTCTGGGACCTGGAGGGCAAGCCTGTCAAGGTAGACTGCAAAATCACCTAGGAAGTACAAGAACTGGGGCTGGAAGTGAGCCTAGTAGGGAAACTTTGGGCACTCTCTGATGGGCGGCAACTCCCACTGGTGAGCATGGGAACCAGGGCTGGGGGGTGTACCTGGCTGGACAGGCAGTGGCACTTGCCAGTTTGAGTGTGAGCTGATAATGGGGTAAATTGAGTTGAGCTAAGCTTCAATGCCTGTTGATGGGTATGAAAGCTGAAAGGGATGTGGGACCGACTGGACCGACCAGGCTACTGCACATATTGGCAAGTATAGGACATAGGAGTGGGTGAGGGCCTAGTGGGAGTTACTGGGGGCCACTTCGACTAGATTGCAGCTCTGCTGTTGTATGTGAGTGCCAAATGTGTGGTAAGCAGAATTGGACTGGGCCACAGCATCCATTGCCTTATATAGGAGACAGGGTTGGAGACAGAACTGAATCAGCAATTGCAACCACCAGTGTGTGCAAAGGCTGATGCACCCCTTAGTACAATTACCTTTACCTATCAAGAAATTAATTTAAAAAATGCTTTATTTTTTGAACATCACTTTTCAGGCATTATGCTAACATCTACTAAACAGAAGTAGACAATTACCTTAGCTCACTAATGATCTTACCTTTGTTTTTCAAAGAAAAGCAAATGTGATTTTTTTATCAGACATTTAAGAATCAGATGAGTTGGTTGCCAGGAAGTTAACAGCATAAACCCATGTTTCTGACCATGGCGGATGTATTGAGAATGCTATATTGAGCAAAACAGTGTTTTAAATGATACATTTCAGTAATATTTTATTTTATAATCATACATTAAATGTTACCGTAAAGAAATCACATGAAAACATATTTTACCATATTTGCAGTAAATGTTTCTGGGAGGACTAAGAGATAACATTTAATTAACTAAACCTGGGGCTAAGAGATTTATATCTTTAAAACACATTTTAGTTGGCTGGCTCTTCAGAAAATAATATGAGATTATATTCTGTTGCTGTCCATATTTTCTCCTTTCAGGGATACTTTCTGAGATCTACTAGGCTTTTATTTATGTGTAGTAAAAGTTATTGCATAAAAAAGGAGTACAAAGAACATCACTTAAATGAGATTTTTCTTTAAGAAACAGATTGTGGGGCCCGGCGGCGTGGCCTAGCGGCTAAAGTCCTCGCCTTGAACGCCCCGGGATCACATATGGGTGCCGGTTCTAATCCCGGCAGCTCCACTTCCCATCCAGCTCCCTGCTTGTGGCCTGGGAAAGCAGTCGAGGATGGCCCAATGCTTTGGGACCCTGCACCCGCGTGGGAGACCTGGAAGAGGTTCCTGGTTCCCGGCTTCGGATTGGCGCGCAGCGACCAGTTGCGGCTCACTTGGGGAGTGAATCATCGGACAGAAAATCTTCCTCTCTGCTCCTCTCTGTATATCTGACTTTATAATAAAAGTAAATAAATCTTAAAAAAAAAAACAGATTGTTTTGAGCTCAAGGAAGAGGAATAGGAATAAGCTTATGTCTCTGTTTTAAGTGTCCAAACTTGATTTTTAGAAGGCAATTTTGAAATGCAGGGTTATCACTTTATTGGTTGTCTTAAAACTCGGGAATCTACTAAGATCATTTTGTATCAATTAGAATAGGTTCCTGAAGTGTTTCTTAGAGTATTTCTCCAATTGTTTGCATCAGATTCAAGTCAGGAATGTTTATTCTCTGTCTTCATGGAGGGAAAGCTTGTATTCGACATTGATTCTTCAATGTAAGGACATTGTTGTAAAACAAAGACTCACCTGGGGAGCTCGCTGGGTGAGGCTGCAAGAGCGTGGTAATCAGGTGTAAAACTAAACCAACTATCTTGTGACAAGCGTAAGACATCAATTAAATGATTTTCATAACATCTTAGCTTGCAACTTGTATGTGTGATAAGATTAAAACAATAAAATATGGCAGCAAGCTCAGCTCCAATTGCTGCTATTCTAAATCAAATCACAGAGGCCAAGCCTGGCCTTCCACCTATATTTTATACACAGAATGCTGCTGTTTCTTGAAATGCAGCTTGGAATTTAGTGGACATTTTCTGGTCGATATCATTTGTATTTGCAATTTTTTTTTCAAATAATCACAAAATGTAGTGTTGTAAAGGCACATTAAGGTTTTTTCCCAGTCTATTTGACTAACATTGTTGTAGAAAACTGCCTGTATTTAGAAGGGGCTTATAATGAGGAAGAATTGTATTACTAGCCAATATGGAAGAAGTCTAATATACTTTAATGTATATCTTAGCAGGAATATTATTTGTTTAAACTGTTTCTCATATTTATATTGTAGCAGAAAGTGACTTACTGAATGAGGGAAATGTGGCAAATATACTCAATTAAAAGATTAAATTGGGCCTGGAACAGTGGCCTAGCGGCTAAAGTCCTCTCTTTGAATGCACCAGGATCCCATATAGGCGCCGGTTCTAATCCCGGCAGCTCCACTTCCCATCCAGCACCCTGCTTGTGGCCTGGGAAAGCAGTCGAGGACGGCCCAAAGCCTTGGAACCCTGCACCCGCGTGGGAGACCCAGAAGAGCTCCTAGCTCCTAGCTTCAGATTGGCTCAGCTCTGGCTGTTGTGGTCACTTGGAGAGTGAATCACCAGACGGAAGTTCTTCCTCTCTGTCTCTCCTTCTCTCCCTATATGTATCTGACTTTGCAATAAAAATAAATAAATGTTAAAGAAAAAAACAACTCTGTCTTTCCTTGAAAAAAAGATTAAATTACATTCTCAGCCACAAGATATTACTTTAATATTTATTGATAACCAGTGCATTTTTTCTTTAAATATAATTCTGGTTTTCTTCAGATTGGTGATCTTTCTCTCTTTGAAGGAAAAATAAAAAAAGTGGCTCCTTTCATACAGGTAATTCGTATGTCTGTGTTAAGATTTGCCACACATTGTTCTGTGAGCTAAAAAAAAAAAAAAATGTGTTTCTCTAAGCTCCTGGCTCCTGGCTTCTGACTGAATCAGCTTGGCTATTGTGGTCAGTTGGCGAGTGAAACAGTAGATGGAAGACCCCTCTCTCTGTCTCTCCTTCTAGCTCCTTTAAAAAATCTGCTTTTCAAATAAAAAAACCCAAATAAATATTTAAAAATGTGTTTCCCAAAGAAGAATTATTGACAGAGAGATAAATTGTTCTTTAGCATTAAACTACTAAAAGCATTTAGGGTGATACTGAACGTTTTTTAACATAGCATTTCACTTATTATTTTTAAGATAATATGCTTTTACATTATATTTCAATCAAAGTCTTAATACTCCAGTAAATGAAAAGTTCAACAAATAAAAGTGACGAAGACAGTAGTTCAGAACAAAAATAAGGTCATAGCATATGACATACAAACTTCCCCGTTTTTGTTTTTTCTTTGAATATATGGTAATATTTTGGAACAATAACGTAACAGGGAGCAGTCACATTATTTTTACAAGGCATAACATCACTATTTTTCCCTTTATTTAATCTTGTAGCATTATGTTTTTCTTTTTTAAATTACTGGTTTTGTACAAAATCATTGACAACCTAAAGGTATTCAATAGAGATCTAATTTAATTGAATTCATGCTATGCATTAATGGACAATTT
The DNA here is from genome assembly GCF_030435755.1 of Ochotona princeps. NCBI lineage: Eukaryota > Metazoa > Chordata > Mammalia > Lagomorpha > Ochotonidae > Ochotona > Ochotona princeps. The sequence goes on along the minus strand of NC_080865.1, from coordinate 60,484,197 downwards.
TGATTAAGCCCTAGTTTTTTTTTTGTTGTTGTTGTTTTTTGCTTTTTTTTTTTTTTTTTTTGCTATACTTAACCCTTACATTGCAACATTCCTTTTAAGAATATTGGGGAATGTCTATGGTACAAGCAAAAACAGTTAAATCTACAAAACATTATTATTTCTGATACAAAAATATGAGTACCACAGCTTCAAAATTTACTCATTTTGATTTTGAATTTAAGATACAATAGAATAGTGATTTTGTCATGAATAAAAGATTTTAGAGTGGTAGATAAATTAGCTCCAAGATTCGGGTTGCCTGTTTCTTTCATGTGGCCATCCAAAATGCCTCCTTTGAGTGCTTTTATGGAACTTTATTTGATAGCCTTTTTTGTATATTCTCTTTACATTCCCATCCGGAAGAGTTCATTTTGAATAATTGCTGCTTCTGCTTGCAACTTCATTTATGTGCTTACTTCTGCTCATTTGAATCTTTGAACATCTGGGAGAGATAATTTTTAAACTCCTATAATCATTTGGCTTTATTGCAACACTCCAAGTCATCTAATCTCATCCACAGCATTGAGGATATTTAATGAGAAAAATATGGAATACTTCATAGGTCATACACTAACTTCTATTGTCATCCTTCGTTTGGCAGGGAGGTAACTGAGATTGCCATTAAATTTGTCTTTCTTGTTAACCTTTGTTTATATTTGTTTCACAAAATTCTTTCTAAAGCACCGTCTGTTGCATAAATATAATCTGAGGCATAGCACTTTACCATTTTGTGAGAACTGAGAGGCTCCTATGGTGCAGGAAGCTTCCAATACTTCATCAGAAAGATCCAAAGAACATTCTGCTCTGTTCATGGTGCACCTTTGATAAAAGAGAGTTAACCATGATGGCAATATAGCAATAATTTAATTTGCAACAGTTTAAATAGTGTTTCAGTTATCTTTATGTCTTAATCCTCTTTCCCAATGAAGAATTAATGTAAAGGATTGATTTCAAAACTATAAAAACATTTTATTTATTAAAAATCTTTTATAATTTCTCCTGCTAAAAAAATCACGGTGAAATGCATGAAATGGAACTTATTTCAACTAAAAATCGATTTATGTATGTGTATTTGTGTGAATGCATAATTGTGCATGTGTGTATCAATTTAACTTGAAAGAATTGAACAATACACAATATATGCAATCTACTTCTTGGCTGAGCACACACATATATAGAAACACATATACACAATTCATACACATAAACAAATCTGAAAAAATACACCACATATGGAGAGTGGGATTTGCAGAGAGAAATGAAGTTTTCACTTTTTACATAATCGAAACTTGTAGATGGTAGTTGTTACTTTAGAAAGCCAATGAAACAAATTATTCAGTCTGAATTTATTGAAAATTAATGTTTGTATGTTAGAAAATCAGAACTAACACCCACATTTTCATAAATAATACAGACTCATTATTTTTCCACGTGAGGTAAAATTTTCAGTGAAACATATCGACATACAGTATACAATACAATGAGTTTTGACTAAAGCATATGTTTGTAAAAAGATCATATAATGAAGATGCAGAATATATTTTCTACTATTCCATAACGTTAAATTCCTCTCATGCTCCCTTTAAACCTATCCATTATACTTGTCTTTAGACTATTAACATTCTAATTTGAATTATTATAGATTGATTTTTTTCTGTTCTTGAACTTCATATAAATCATACAATGTTTATTCTGTTGTTTTGTTTACACATTGTTCAATGTTGATTTTCATTGCATTGCTGTACCTTCATTCACATTAAACAAAGCTATCTATTTTTGATGTATGGGCAATCTGCTGTGAAATCTGTCACCCTGTTGATCGCTAGGGTTGATTTGGCTGATCTGGCTGGCTAGGCAGCTGTCCTCTTCCTCTGTCAGTGCTCTATGTGCACCACCCGCCGGAAGCTGTGCACTCAATCAAAGAGGAAGACCATCCCCGCTAGAGGACCAGTCTCCGATCAAGGATATGTGAGCAGCTGTGCTGCCCTGCTAGAACCTCCAAACAGCTCTCAAAATGTTATCCATTTTATGAGTAATCTCATAATTTTTAAATACACTACAATTTGTTTATTTAATCATTTGTCAAAGGCTATGTGCGGTCATATTTGGAAGTTTTTCTAAAAGGTGGGATATTATTTATTACTAAATTATATGAAGTGTCAAGCAATAAATACACATGAGATACTTCAGTGATGGCTCATATCCTTGTCTAAATCTTGAGGATGTTCAACACCAAGGCGATCTTTAACTGATGGAGTACTTTGGGTGATACTGATGTGTTCATACAGGTTTATCAGTTGTAACAAATGTCCTCGGTAGTGAACAAAGTTGATAATGCAAGAATTAGTAAGGATGGGGTCAGAGGCATATAAAAAAATCTATACTTTTTTTTTCTGAGCATTGCTGTGGATTTAATACTGCTTCAAAGAAACAAAGACTCAATAAAAGCGAATATTTTTAAATATTACTTTATGCAGTGCTAGAATTTATACTGTGATCTCTCTTACAGTTTTAATTTTGCTACTTAGATTCTTCAAAATTTTCACTGTATTTTTTCTTTGTGTACTTAAAAATGTTTACAAAGTATACTTACACTTTAGATTACTCTTTTGCTAATTCCAACTTCTGAGTCATTTTGAAGGCTGTTCCTAGTGAACTTGGTTGGTTTTTCATAATTGTGATTCACACTTTTCTGTTTCACATGTTTAACAACTTCTTATTTTTGACTGTGCTTTCTGCATAGTATATTTCATAGAGTCTGATTTTAAACGTATTCCTCTAAAGACTACTAACATTTTATATTTGTCAATTTTTTACCTTCATTTTTTTAGGAGGGTGTATTTTGCTTTTTATTCCTAGAGTGTGGCAATTATTCAAGAGGACATTGCCTGCTTCTTTTTCATGACTAACTGAAGCGTAAATTACCACAGTCACAGCCATGTTCCTACTCTCCTCCTTCTCCTCCTCCTTTTCCTTCTTTTCATCATCGTTGTCCTCCTCCTCACTTTTCTTTAACAGTCTTGGGATTGAGTTAATGGCATTAACATTGGACTTCCTGTTCATCAACAGAGCATAGAAAAGTGAGCTACAAGAAGATAAGATGTTCAAACAGTAGCAAAATACACGTGAGACCATTTGGAGGGCTTAAGCTTTTGGGTCATCAAGGTTGTTATTTCCCCAAATAATTGGTCTTTTATTATTGTATGAAGCAGAGAAATATGATGAAGTACAAAGGAAAAAAGGAGCAAATGTGGACTGGATGTCAGGTTTTCACTAGTAAAAGCTAGAGAATTTTATATCTATATATTCCTTTAAGAAACTAAAATGCTATCTTCACTGTCACCAGTGAGTAGATATTCTATTTGTAAAATGTACAAAGCTAATCTATACAAAGCATGCACAAAATATGTTGTTGGTAATGGGAATCCATCTGTACTCTTTTCTTTTTGTTTTGTGATATGGCTCCACAGGCTCAGAAATTTCCCTTTCCACCCCATCCCTCCCTACCACACACAATTTCCCCCAAATTATGACAATACTGTAGTTTTTCAGCAACAGTCACAAGTCCATCATTTTGCCACTTAAATGTAACATGACATTTTAAGTATAAACAATCATAGAAAGTCCAGTATCCTATTGTCAAAATATATTTACCAAAGATTTAGCACTGCATATCTTTGCCATTACTCTTTAGCTCTCCATTTTGTAACAGGCAATCTGTTCTGCTATCTCATCATTCCCTTTCACAGTCCAGCTATCAGCCAAGGGCAAACTGCAGATCCCCATGCAGATTTCTATAGGCCATCCTCTTTAATTTCCTCTTAGGAATACTGGCCCCTCACCAGTAAAAATCTTATCAGCAGTGATTCATGTAAAGAACTATTCTACATGGATCAGTCCCGTGCAAAATACCTGAAAGCCTGTACTATTGCAGGATTCTTTTCAGATGTTTCTCTTTCTTGCATAGCACTATCCTGCACTCAATGACAAAAAATAATATATACTTACACACATATTTATAATTTCACAGTTATTATTACATATAGGTTAAAGAACATTGTATTTCAAGAGCTTTATGTATGATAAAATTATATATATATATATATATATATATATATATATATATATATATATGCCAGGAGCTTCTGTGTTTCCCTCGTGAGTACATGATCCCAAGGCTATGGGCCGTTCTTGATTGCTTTCCCAGCCCACAGACCTGGATAGGAAGTGGGGCAGCCAGGATTAGAACCAGTGCCCATATGGGATTCTGGTGCATTAAATGCAAGGATTTTAGCTACTAAGCTATCATGCCAGGACCGGAAAGAATACTCGTAATCCCAATATCTCATATGAGGCTAGAGTCCCAATGTGCTTGGCAGATAACTTCTCCAGACAGCTCCTCTAAAAGCTATGCCTCAAATTTAGATAGTGTGATGCCAAGCAATCAGCTAATTTTTCCATTAGTGAAATTGCTCTCATAGAGAATAAGAAAATGGCAGTGCTCCACTCCAGTAACATGTCTCTATGCTCTGTCTAGCACAGGCACCTGATTCTCACACAGATCTTTGTAGATTATGGGAGAATTTGAGTCCTATGTATTTTCTTTCGCTAATGCTGCCATATAGGCTTACTATTAAGCACTATTTAGTAGGCAATTTTACATACCTTTTGTCTCAAATTTACATATTAAATATGTGATATGCAGAGTTGCAGAGAGAGAGAGAGGCAAAAACAGACATATTCCTTCTGCTAGTTCATTCCACAAATGGCTGCAATGAACAGTACTAGTCAAAATCAAAGACAAGAGCCTGGAAATTCCGAGACTCCCATATGGGTGGCAGTGGTCCAGGGACTCAGCCATTTTCTCTTGATTTCACTGATGCATTAGGAGGGGGCAGGATTAGAATTGGAGGAGCTAGAACTAGAATCATTTGAGACACCAGCACCCCAGGTGGCAGCAGCTTAATCTGTAAGCCACAATGCTGGATCTCCATTACAGTTGCAAATTTAGATAAAATAAGAGAAGATGTCTTCATCTTTTTGATCTCAGAAAAACATTCAGAATTTCAACAATCAGTATAATGGTGGCTATAGGTTTTCTATTCATGCTATTGTCAGGCTGAATACATTCTTTACTTTTTCAATTAAGAGTTTATCTTTTAAAATACGAATGACTGCTGAAGTTTTCAAATGCTTTTTTGTATTTGAGATTATTGTATATACTTATAGCACATAGGTGAATTATGATAAAAAAAACCTTTGAATATTAGGCTAACTTTGCGTTTCTGCAATAATAAGCAACTGGTATGGTATATTATCCCTTTTAGGTGTTGCTGGGTTTGATTTAGTAACACTTCCAGAAACATTCTAAAAATCCACTTCCGTCCACGCCCATGGAGCAACGATCCCTCCGGTAAGCGGACCCCCATACGTTCGCAAACCATGAGGGCAATTTGGGAGCTGGACTAATCCAGCTCCGTCCTGCCGCCATGGAGGCAGGACGAGTTAGGGCGGATCCCATGCTTGGGGCCGGGGACGGAATGATCCACTTCGCAGGGTGGCGGCTGTGGGGTGGCGCCTCGGCTAAGGCGGATCCGGCTAAGGGTTCGAGCCAAAACCACCCCGCAAGGCGGTGGGCGAGCCTTTAGTCTTCTCCACGCCCATGGAGCAACGATCCCTCCGGTAAGCGGACCCCCATACGTTCGCAAACCATGAGGGCAATTTGGGAGCTGGACTAATCCAGCTCCGTCCTGCCGCCATGGAGGCAGGACGAGTTAGGGCGGATCCCATGCTTGGGGCCGGGGACGGAATGATCCACTTCGCAGGGTGGCGGCTGTGGGGTGGCGCCTCGGCTAAGGCGGATCCGGCTAAGGGTTCGAGCCAAAACCACCCCGCAAGGCGGTGGGCGAGCCTTTAGTCTTCTCCACGCCCATGGAGCAACGATCCCTCCGGTAAGCGGACCCCCATACGTTCGCAAACCATGAGGGCAATTTGGGAGCTGGACTAATCCAGCTCCATCCTGCCTCTTAGGGCGGCCAGTGCACCAATTGGTGCCAGGCTCTGCCTGCTGGCCGCCCAGTGGCGAGCTCTGGGGATTTTATTATTTGTAATAGCTGCTCAGGGACACTCATGAATTAGGCCAACTTTAGTATAGGTGAAACATGAACTCCTGGCGACTGCCAGTGATAGGGACAGGTAACTGTTTGCGCTTACACCTGCAGGTCTACTTTCATCGGGGATGCTGGGCCATGGTGTCTCTGGTAGAGGCCAAGACAGGAGAGGCCCTGAGACAATTGAGTCAGAACATTCACTGTCGGGTGCGTGATCTGCCGCCATGGAGCGGGCCATTTGGTCAGCGGGGGGGGACACCCTAACTGGGTTGAGGTTCCCACCAAGGTCACGAGTGCTGGGATGGGGGCTGCGTTCTAGCTAGGAAACAGTCGTGGTCTCCCATGACGCTAGTATGACAGGGATTGGATGCACCGGGCTGGGCCAGACCCCAGCACCATCTGGTGTCCTGGAGAACCAGGGTGGATGTGGGACTGACTTGGCTAGGTTTCAATCCCCTACTGAGCCATGTGTGAGCTATACATGGGTATGGACGAGCCATGGATGGGCTGAGTCATCCAGCAACAGGAACCAGAGTGGGGTGAAAGCCAGCCATGAAAAGCCACTGTTCCTGCTAGGACAGAAGGTGAACTGAGAAGGGCTGGCTCATGGACCCCCTGGTATGCGCAAAATAAGCGCAAGAAGTATGATAGGAAACAGCCCCGAATGGGCCATGGAAAGTTTCCCATTGGCATACATTTGGCATGGGTCAGGGGCGGACCAGGCTGAATCAGTTCATGTCATCCACTGGCAAACCCGGGCACCGGAGGAGAGTGTGGGTCGGGCCAAGTTCGGTCGCGACTAAAACTAGTGCATGATACGGAATTCCTGGGAGAGATTACCTGTACTGGATTGGAATGCAGCACCCAACCAACACGCGTGAGAACCAGGAAGGGAGAGGGTAGAGCAGCGGGGGGATGGAGGGGCTGATCCCCTCACTGGACAGCTACTCTCATTGGATAGTGTGGGATGGGATGGGGACAGACCAGACTGGGCAGGGCTGCAACACCTGAGCGCCGCACGTGGACTAGAACAGGGAAAAGCCAGCTTGGGCTGATTATTCCTGCCGGTTCTAGAGCTTCAATGCCCATTGACCAGGGTGAGAGGTGGGCCTGGCGGGGGTTATTGTGGGTCAACCCGACTGGGCTGCAGACCCCACTGGTTGATGAAAGAGTAGAGTGAGTGCTGGGCAGAACCAGGCTGGACTGCAACACCCTTGGTTCCAGTGCAAGCCGGGACTGAGAACGGAGCCAGCCCAGCGATTGCAACCACCAACTGATTGTGGCGATGGACTGTGCTGGAACCGGTGCTAGCTGGAACATGCGGGAATCTGATCTGGGAATACCTCTAAGTCCCTTTGGTGATCTCCCCAATCGAACTGCTGGACTCAGAGCCCTGGCTAGGAGAGGACGGAGGATGGAACAGGTCAATCAACCACCTCAGCTAAACGTTGGGCAGCGAAATACTGGGCAAACGAAGACTCCATGATGGACTGTGACAATCAGTGGCTTCTTCAATGACCTAATCGAGCTGGGAGGGATATGACTGGCAGCGATCCATAACTGGAAGACTATAAAGACCACTTGAGCAAGTATCTCAGCATGCCCCACATCTGGGACCTTGGGCGGGTGGGAGACTGGGTGGGGATTCTCCCTCAATATTCCCCTTCACCTCAGATATATAAATAATGTAATAAAATATATATTTAAAATAAAAAAAAAATCCACTTCCATATTTTTGGGTCTACAGACATAGCACATAGTTTTATTTATTGTATTGTGTATATCTGGTTTTGGTGTTAGAATAATGTTCACTTTAGCTTTATTGAGGTTTGTATAGAACTGGAATTGTTTCTTCTCTAAAGGTTAACCAATTAGTGAATCAAGGCTTGAAAACTGGATCACACATGAAAATTAAGTGATGAAAGTAGAACACTTTGTAATGTTAAAAACAAATTTTTGCCACACCATATAAAGCAAAAAGTACTGAACTAAAATCACTAGTCTTACATACTAATGCTAATTTCACAAAATCAACTAATTTTTGGAAACAAGCTTACTGTATTCTTTTTTATGGAAATTAATCATGTAAATCAATATACTGTAAACTTTGGAAATGCATATGATTCACCAAAACCAAATCATTTTTGAACTTACTATTTTATCATAAAATATTTTTTTTCAAGAAGATGTATAAATGTGTCAGATGTTATGAAAAATGCCTAACTGGATAATTTAAAAAGTCTTTCATGTTCCTGATATTTTATGCTTGTCTTTTAACCTTCCTTGACAGCAAAGCAGCTTTGACATAGAGATTGAGTTTACAACAGTTTTCAGTGATAGAGTGTGTCTTTATATATATCATGCAAAAAAATAATAAATTATCTAGCATTGAAAATATGAATGTGTTCTGGAAGCATTTTATCATTATTATTAGACAAATATCAAATAATAATTTGTTTAGTTTTGTTATGGATTATAAGTGTAAGCCAAATGAAAAGATAAAATGTTTGTATTTTAAAATGGAAAAGACATATTTGTATACTTACTTAAATAAAATGCTTGAAAATAAGCACAAATTATAAGCCAAGGCAATTTAATCCTTAATCTGTAACAGGCAAATCTTACAAGTATTTTTGATTTGTTGTCCTCCACAACATAACAATGTTTCTGCCATTTCCTGTAATTACATGACTTCCTTGAAACTAGTGAGAAAATGATGATATAAATTTTGTTTTATACAATGAGTGGAGTAGCAGCAGCAGCTGCAGTGACACAGATGAAAGGCTGGGGAGGGCAAGCAGGGCTAGTAAGCAGTTCATCCATTAAACTGCCAGCCAACAACCAGGGATTAACCTTACAGTCCAGATTTATGCAAAGGACCAGACCAACCAGGTGAAGTCCTCCACAGTTCTGAAATATACTACTAGTCCAGAAGATAAAGAATCGATTCTTTGTCCAGGCAGCATTAAAACTTAGGCACAGGAGCTTAAAGCAGTGCCTAAGTGAAGTGACATCTAGGCACTATTTTGCTGACCCATAAGGAGTCTTTGCCAGGGGGGGAGTTGGAGAATGAGGTGTGTTCATAATACAGAGGTCCTTGGGCCCAACTCAATGGCTCAGTGGCTAAATCCCTGCCTTGCATATGCAGGGATCCCATATGGACTCCGGAACTAGTCCCGGAAGCTCCACTTCCCATCCAGCTCCCTGCTTCTGGCCTGGGAAAGCAGTTGAGGAAGGCCCAAAGCTTTGGGACCCTGCACCTGAGGTGGAGACATGAAAGAACTGCCTGGCTTCGGGTGGATCAGTTCAGCTCTGGCTATTGCAGCAGCTTGGGAAATGAAATAGCAGGTAGAAGATGTTTCTTGATGTCTCTCCCCCTGTCTGTAAAATCTGCCTTTCCAATAAAATAAATTTTAAAAAAGTGGAATCTAATTCCTGAATGTATTGTAGTGGATGAAAAAAATATATAAAGCAGTGTTGTCTTATTCCATCAAACTGAGAAAATAATATTTTATGAATAACTTTTATGAAATGTACTTTATTTACCAAGTGTAATACTAATTTTATCACTGGCAACACAAAGTAATTTGCACTTAAAGAGCTGAAAAAAATCAAGAAGCAGGAAGATTGGTTAGGAACCTGAGTGGGAGTATAGATAGGATGAGAAGTATCACTATAATCCTAAATTTGTACTTCAAAATATATAAAATGTGTTCATTTTACAGAAATAATATAATTTAATTTAAAAATAATTTGAAATTGAACATTAAAAATGAGATAACAAAAATCATATAATTATACTGTTATAAATAATGCCAAAAGAGTGTTAAATAAATACAGTAGTTTAGAATGGAAATCATTATATGGTATATGTGTTGGGGAAAGTGAAGTTGGGTGGCAAGTGGCAAGTTGCAAGGCATAGTCAAATTTTGGTAATGTATTCTGGTGTTCCACAGCTGGGAAATTGGAGGAATATAAGATTTTTTGCTTCAAGTTAATATGCAAAAGCAAGAATACTGAGCTGTCAGCAACTCTGATCAAAATGTCAAGTGTTAAATGGGAGTAATCAGTTTTTTTTTTTTTTTCTGGTTGATTTGTTTCTGCCAAAGGTAATCACTGTATAGGTGTATATGTGTGTCTCCACTACTCTTTATTTCTGACAAGAAAAGAATGAATACTTAATTTCACAATTCTACTCAAATGTCACAAAATTAACAAAAAGTCCTACAGTTAAGTACACTTCCCTGTTGTCTGTAATTATTTTATGAATAAATTTTCTAAAATCAGTCTCGGTTTACAAGTATCTTATCATTCACAAAAACCACTCAAAAATTGTTTTTAAATGCAAAGTCCATTTAACTATATCTACTCTTCCTTATCTTGATTTTGTATGTTTTAAATCAGGCCTTGAGATATGCAGTTTTAGAACATATGCAGGTATTTCTGTTGCAAGTTGTATCGGACTACATTTCAACATACGGTATTTAGAATGATCAGTTAATTATGATCTGAAAAGAGAAAAGAGTCATTTAATCCTTCATTCAACAGACGTGACTGGCATTTTGTTGGCTAGGCAAGACAGAAGGACAAATAACACAAGACCCTCAAACAATTTATGTTCTAATAAATGAACTGCTTAAAATTCTAGTGATTATTTGCCTTATTAGCTCCTCTCTCTGAACATGCTATTTAGTAAAAATGATAATTCATTTATCAAATAGTTCAAGATTAGGGAAAATTAATGTTTCTAGCATGCATGGTAATTAATGCTTCTATTCTGCAGAAGATTATTTCATATAAACATGTATACTCAGTTGTGACTAACATAGTAGACCCTAAGTAATTGTCCACATGCAGATCTAAAAATTTTGGTTGTTCTCAAGAATGGAGAAAAAAAAACAGCATATTAAAAATAATACTGAGATAAGTACACATACGCTCAGGACACATAATCTGAATATAGAGACAGCTAAGCTTTATCTTTGATTTTTGTGTATTTTTCATGTTTTGGACCTCTGTGAGAGCATTACTTTTTACTAGTGTAAGAATAAACCTGATGACTGGAGCTCCTCTGAAAAAAATGCAATATTATAAAGAATTCCAGCTATGTATATATGCATGTTACATATTGAATGATATATTTATACACATATAAATAATTGAAATACTCCAAAGAAAAAGATGAACTACATCAACTACTGGGATAGATAAAACAAATAGTTTAATGAATATGCTACCATCACACAAAGACAAATTAAGAGGGATTAACAATGGAATTGTGTTCTTGTTGACGTGTGTGATTCAAAATACTTTCATCGACACAGGTGTGTTCTTATGTAGAAATTATCTTCTTCAACTTAAATTATATAAGATAAATCAGTAAGTATTTACTGAGTCTCAATATTTACTCTATTGTGAAAGCTGCAATAAACATATGAAGCAAGGCCTTTCTTAAAGGATTTATCATAGCTGAAATGGATATGCATAAAGTTGAAAACTAAAATCATTAAACTAAATTAAATGTAGGAAGAAAATATGACTTCTGTATTTCAGGAAAAGGCCAAAGAAAGTGAATTAAGGAAGGAAAATACCAAGTAATCAATATATAGCTCAGTTATAATGTGTCAATCACACCAATTTCTTTGTGTGTGACTTTTAAGATTTTGAGCAATGCTGGTAGAATATTTTCTAATTGGTAAAATAATTCACTAAATTTTCATATTCTATAAATGATTTGAATTCTTCACCTATATTATTTATTTTTGATGACAAATATATGCAGTGCACATTAGTATAAGTCCTGTTTTAGTAGGGAGGGGGGATTAAATTAAATTTAGTTCAATTGCTCTTTGTCATGGAGCTAGTGCATACAAGTGCTTGCATGTGGACCCAGAGAATCTGATGCAAGTGACCCTTGTCTTCAGTTACTTCACATTATAGTTTCCTGTCGTTTCAGTTTTGTATGTGCTAACAACCAATGCTTTGCCTTGTATGTAATAGTTATTCAGTAGATGACTACTTAATGCTAAAGAACAAAATCAGTAAGTGATGTTTTAAGAAATTGAGAAAGGAGTGTGGATTCAAGGAAGGAGGAATCATCTTTTGTTGAAGAAAAGAGTCTTATTGAAGAAGAAGAGTCTTCTTTTGTTGCTTATTTATTTAGTTGCCACTCATTCCTTAGTTGACCTTTATCAAATGTTAACTATTTGGCAATAGCTGATTCTGCTGCAGTTAATAAAATGTAAAATATGTGCCCACATGAGACTTATATTTTATTAGGAGAAGGTAAATGATAAACATGATCCTTTTAGAATGATCAAACAAATGCAATGCTCTTTCTTATAGAAAGAGCAGGAAATGCATTTCTGTGTGTGTAACAGGTTTTTAGAGGCTTGAATGGATTGGAGAGGAAAACCATCTCAGTGATATATGCAAAAGCATGAGGTCAGGAACATGCTTGGAATATTTCAGGTACAGAAATAAGGCATGAGAAGTAGTGGAGATGCAGTCCAGATCACACAGGGATCTGACAGTAAAAAATAAAATATTGTGGCCCACTACAATGTTTTAACCTTGGCAACTGTAGGACTTGAATTACCATTTAGTGAAAAGAGTAATAGACAAAAACTATAATTTAAAAGGAAACAATACAAGAGTTCATCTCAACATGTAAGCTACTAAAGAGAGTATGTGTAGTTGAACTAAAGTTTCAATTTCAGAGATGATAAATAGGGCCAAAGATTCATTTATTTGAATTCAGATTCTGGGTAAAAAGCATGAGAAATAAAGATAGACAGAGATTGGAGCAGTTATTACAGTACTTAGGGATCAGAAACATTATAAAGGCTGATCAGCCAGTAAGGTAGAAGATGACTGTGTTCCTGAAGTCTTAGAGACAATAATTTCAAGAAGATTGCCATCAATATGGTTCAAGACTTCCAAAAGGCTAAGAAGAATCTCAGTAAATGACTAATATTAGGTCACATGAAACTGATGAGTGACCATTATAACAGAGAATGTAACAGCACAAAAATCCTGATTGGAGTGCAGTTTACGAGAATTTTCAAGAAAAATAAAGACAACATGCATACTCTTTCCAGAGTTTTTGCTTAAAGGAAGTATAGACTTATCAAGGCAGTTAGTTAAACAGTAATGTAAGGTTAGAAGAGTGTTTTTAGTAGATTTATGTGTGGATGGAAATGAAACAAGAACCCACAGAGAGAAGAGACAATAATAGGAACCATGCTGTAAGAGTAATTGAAAGAGGTTTCAATCTACAGCATAAGAAAAGCATTTATGGTTCATCTATACAGGAAAAAAATATAGGGTGCATCAGAAGAGACATAAGAAGATTGGTATCCCTGTAGCAAAGGTAGGTGGAATTCTGTTTTGTACTTGCTTTTGTTTTCTTAGAGAAATAGAAAGGAAACCCACAGTGGAAAATGAGCAGAGAGCCTGACAGGTGAAATAATCACTATGCAATAGCACAAAAGGGCAGATTAACTAACAAAAGGTAGTAGAATTGCTGAGGGTGCTTCATTTCCCACTTTATATAAGTGGGCACTGATACAACAGCAAGGTTTAATGTCATAGTTCTGCATTTTCTCTTGTTGTTCTGTGGAAAATTGATACGGAGTTGGTCCAGCTAAATCTGGTAGGTTTAGAGTTTGACATGTAAGTTCACTGAAAGGCAAAATATTTGGTGTTGAGAATATTTGCAAGTTACCGACTACCTCCTATGATCCTAACTGCTGTAATTGGCAGCCTAGAGAAACCAGTGATATTTTGCAGTGAAAATTTGATCCTTATTTATATGATGCTTACAACAGAAATCCTTGAATGCATCTTCTAAAATGTAAATCTATTTGAGCAGAGATCTTAACAGCTCTTTTCTCTAATTCCAGATCCACATATATCAAATTTTGTTTAACAGTAGGAATTTTCCACTTTATTTTACTGCTATTTTTACCCACATCAGTTTTTATTTGAAGCTATTCATTTGATACTTGAATATTTTAATCTGAGATTTATATGTATGGACTCAAACAGCATATTGTGCTAGACAATGTATATTGGAAAACATATTTAAACCAGAAGGTAAATCTTCCAAGTATTGGGGAGAATAGACAAGTAAGAAATGGATAATCATGCATCTTGTACAAATCACACATCTTATACAATGATTAGCACATCATTGAATGTGAAAAAAGCTTCAATTTTAAATAGGCAAAAGTCAAATAAGAAATAAAAGCATCTGTGATCAAATAATAATTTGTACTTGCTTTTGAAACATATCAAGAGCTAAATATAAATCCATTGTGAATTTTAAAGCTAACCATGAATAAAACATTACTTAGGAGGGAGTAAATCTTGGATATTGGAAAGAAAACCAGCATTCCTTACTCTAAATCTTATCTTTACAGCATGATTTTATTCCTCTGCTTTTGCAAAGCCACATGCCCAAAGCAATTTTAATCCAATCACGTGTTCGTTCTGTGATATGATTAATTAAATTATTTAAAATATCCTACTGATTATTTTAGGACTGATGTTGTGGCACAGGAGCATCTTGAATTAAAATTCTAGATCAAGTCTTGAATGGCCAACATCTGATCCAGCTTCCAGCTAATGTGCTTGGGATATCAGTGAATGATGGCCTAAGTATTTAGGTTCCTACCGCTCATATGTGAGAATTGAATGGGATTCCTAGGTTTTGTGTTCAGCCTGACATAGCCCTAGCTCTCTTGTGTCTACTTGGGGAGTGAACCAGCAGATGCAAGATTTGTTTCATTCTGTCACTCGCACCATTTCTGTCACTCTTCATTTTGAACCAATAAATGAATGAATGAACGAATAAATAAATAAATTTTTTAAAATGACTACTCTTATTTCTCTGTTTATAGTCCAGGTGATTATTTTTTTGCAGATTCATATCCTATATATTTCATTGAAGTTTAAATAACATTATTTATTCTATGAGTTTGTTTGATTGCAAGCAACTGAAGCACAAAAACCAAAAGCCACAGAAGGAGGTGAGGAATAAATACTTTAAACATTTGGACATATGCACATTTGAAGGCAATCAGAATGTAGAAAGGGCAAAAGCTATGAAAGCTTGAGAATCTTTTTCTAAAATTCATAGAATTTAAGCCATTAGTACACCCGTAATTTTGACTGAATAGATGTGATCACATGTTACTGTTCTTTAGCAATTGCCCTTAATTACTGATTTTGGATGTATTACTTAAACACATTCTGAATAGATTGTAGCTAACTTTGTATATGCCTTTATGATTTTATTGTAAGATATGGGTATTTGATCTACATGATACCTAACATGAATACTCTGTAATGAAATTGAAAGATAGGCAAGTCAGCTCCCAGTAAAAGACCTAACACAGAAAGCTATAGAACAATGTTAATGCAATGCTCTGAAATGATGTTTGGAATGCCTTGATGGGGTATGTTTCAAGGGATTTGAACAACTCATTATTTGTGTAACTTCAGGGTCTACATTGCTATAAAGCATAACTATCTAAAACAAGCATAACAAACTGCTTTTCTTTGCCTATCATCTAATCACTCAGGTGATTCCGAAATGACAATCATTCAGGAATATATTTTCTGAGACAGAAAAACAAGTAGCTGCCTAAACTCTGTTTTTATAATCAAGCAACAGTTATTCTGTTACTCAATGCAATCACAAAGCTGATTTACTTATACTCTAATTACAGTTTTACATACTTTCTCTAAGCATAAACATTAGGTTTCGGGCAAAATATTGTATGTTTTATCATAGGAAACATGTATTGAACTGAATCATTAAGTGTATTTTCAGTTATAGTAATATCAGCATTATTTTTAATTACTTATGTGCATTTCTATGATGCTTATTTTGGTTGGTTTCAAAGAAAAAAATATGTGGGTAAATAATATTTTCCTTAAGGCTCTTTGTTAATTTTTACCTGAAGATTGAATTTGATAAATGGACATTGACATTTCCTAAATTTTGGAAAACTTAGCTGGCAGAGAGTTTCGTGCAACAAATACAGAAAACATTTACACGGTACTCAATATATAATCTTGACATTTGGCGCTCTTAGAGATTCAGGCTGCATGCTACTTAACACCATCATCATGCAATAGAGATTTGCTGTGAACCAGGAAGTATCAAAAGACATAGCTCCACAACTCCATGAATTATTTTGGAATTAGTGAATAAATTGGATAGCTACAGCTGCTTTCAGTTGTTAGTAAATTGTTTACACACTTTACAATTCTCATTTTCTTTTTTTTTTTTTTATAGCTCCGCTGAGAAGTGAAGCCTCAAAAAATTTGTTAAAGACTCAGAACTGTTCCTGTCCACGGAAATCTTTAGTAAAAGGTGAAAGAATTATACGATATGAAGAGAAACCAGAGTATACAATTTTCATTTTCAAAAGTAGAGCTGTGTAATTTATTGAAGCTATGTGTCAAATAAAACATATGCATTTTAGGAATAATGTTATGTTGAAAAATCAGGTACTATTTTCAAAAGCAAGGTAAGTATAAGATACATTGCAAAATATTTTGTTTTGTTTTGTCTATGTATTTATCCTGCCAAGGAACCATCTTGAAACAACTTCTTTTTATGATTTATTTTTATTTTTTATTACAAAGTCAGATATACAGAGAGGAGGGAACGAGAGAAAGATCTTCTGTCCGATGATTCACTCCCCAAGTAAACCCAACAGCCGATGCTATGCCGATCCGAAGCCAGGTTTCAGAAATTTCTTCCAGATCTCCCTGGATGCAGTGCTCACATCCCAGATCTTAGTAATTCAGTCTCTGTACTTAGTGAGGTTAGCAAATTGTAGACTCTTTCCCTGTACTGCTTCTGAGCCCCAATCTCATCATAAATTATATTCATAAACAGTGTCGAGGAATAGAAACTAAAGTCAAAACACTCTTGTGCATTCCCCGTTTTCACCATGCCAACTTCTTTTGAGAAACTATGGAAAGCATACAAATTAATTGGCCTAATTGAACTTGATTGCCACTGCTATCTTCTTTTCCGCCCACCTTGGCCAATGAAAACATACATTTTCTGATACGCATTATCAGGAAGAGTTCTTGTTTTTATTGAATGTTGAATATGTAGAAGTGGATATATTGCTGCTTGTTATTCCTTAATTTTTCTAAAAAGAGTTTGAATTTGTAAAGCAATTAGTGTAATGAGGATCTAATTACTATCACGGGCTCATGTAACAAATACAGTTATGAAAATATAATTTGTAATTTTAGTGAGTTAGTAATTTTAGTGAGCATTGAAATATTGTTATAAAATTCAGTGAGTATATTGAACATCAGTTTGTATTATTACAGTTTTCACTGTTCTATTTCAACAGAATGCATCACTAACTAGATAGTAGCAGGGCTTTGACTTTTGAGATCAGCAAATTTTGTTGTTCATGGTTATCAGCAATATACTGTAGCTTTACTGGCAAACTGATGCCATTTATTTTCATTCATTGCTCCATCTAGCAACCTTTGGAGGAAAATTATCTTCCTACTACAGCACTATCTGGCATTTTCATAAAGAAAGAATTACGATGAATTAGTATTTCGTAGTGGAAGCAGATAATAGCCTATTTTGCAAGATTATTTTCTGCCAAAAAACTAGAAAGAACCTTCTGAGGTAGACTCAAATTTTTAAATAAATATTTACCTTTTTAAAAATCCATTCATTTATTGTTGAAGATGCATTTATTTTTATTGGAAAGTCAGATATGTAGAGAGGAGGAGATACAGAGAGGAAGATCTTTTGCCACTGACTCGCTGCCCAAGTGGTTGCAATGGCTGGAGATGAGCTGATCCAAAGCCAGGAGCCAAGAGCTTCTTCCAGATCTTCCATGCAAATGCAAAGTCCCAAAGCTTTGGGCCATCCTCAACTGCTTTCCCAGGCCACAAGCAGGGAGCTGGATGGGAAGTGGGGCTGATGAGACATGAACCAGAACCCACATGGAATCCTGACACTTGCAGGGCGAAATTTCATCCTTATGGCTACCATGCCGGGCCCTCATTCATTTATTTTAAAAGTAGAGTTAAAGAGAGAAAGGGAGAGATACGAAGAAAGATTGTTCAGTTCTGGTTCTTTCCCCAAATGTCCACAATGGTGGGAGCAGGTTCAATTCACAGCCAGTAGCAAGGAGTTTCTTCCTGGTCTCCCATGTGGGTGTAACTGGCCCAAGCATTCAGAACATCTTTTGCTGTTTTCCAAGGCACATTAGCATGTCATTGAATTGGTAGTGGAGTAGCCAAGATGCAAACTGAACCTATTATTGGATGCTTGCACTTCAGAAAGCAGCTTCAACCTCTCACCCCACAGCACTAGCTCTAGCTGCAGTTTAAACATTTTTGAGTACCTGCTGTTTAAATATTTTTGAGTACCTGTTGTTATGGATGTGGGGATAAAGGTGCCCTCCTTTACTGCTGGGGGGAGTGCAGACTAGTACAGCCACTGTGGAAATCAGTATGGAGAGTGTTTAGAGATTTGCAAATAAACCTTCCATATGGCCCAGCTCTCTCACTCTTAGGAATATATCAAAAGGAAATGAAAACTGCATATGAGAAGGGGATCTGTAATCCTATATTTACAGCAGCACAATTTACAATAGCAAAGACATGGAAAAAATCCAGATGCCCATCCAAAGAGGAGTGTTGAAAGAAACTGTGATTCATCTACTCCATGGAATATTACTCAGCCATTAAGAAGAATGAAAATGTACCACTTGTAACTAGATGGTCCCAACTAGAGATCATCATGCTCTTATATGCTCATATGCTCTTCCAAAAGAACAAACATCATATGTTCTCTCTAATATAAGGAAACCATTATACATCGGTTATTCTGTGGCATATTTTTTTCTCTACTCCATGGTGATGTAATTTTGTTGTTGTTGTTGTCATTGTTGTTTTAACTTTATACATGTTGTTGATGTTATTCCATGTCTTCTCATTTAAGGAAATATATAGTGATGGGGCAATGGAGACTACCATATCCAGAT
This sequence comes from Ochotona princeps, assembly GCF_030435755.1. Classification (NCBI taxonomy): domain Eukaryota; kingdom Metazoa; phylum Chordata; class Mammalia; order Lagomorpha; family Ochotonidae; genus Ochotona; species Ochotona princeps. The sequence continues at coordinate 60,465,002 of NC_080865.1, read as the reverse complement.
ATGAAGATTTATTACAATATACATCCCTACTTCCAAATCAAAGTTGGACTCCCAATGAAACTGCTGAAAAATTTTTAGACAATGGGGAGCTGGGCTGTCTGACATTATCTGTAACAGCAATGGGGGGGTACACTTAAATAACAGATTGATGGAATTTTAACTCCCTAAGAAGGACTGTACTATTGTAACAATATGGGGAAATTCAGTTAGGGGGTGTGAATTTGGTGGTGGTGGTAAATCCCAGACTCTACTGAATTGTATCATAAAATTAAAAATTCAAAATGAAAAAAATTGTGAAGTTGAAGGAACAGGATGCTTACCCGGGGCTCAGTGAGAGTGACTCCATAATGCATCATTCTGACCTTATTTCCTCATGAATTTTTGGAATGCCCTACAGGAGCCACTCAGATATTGTCTAAGCCCACAATGTTGAGTACCCTAAGTACAGGTCGCTTGCTACAGGTCACTTGTATGTGTAAACCAAGGAGATACTTTTCTCTCCCATCCTCAGTGCCTAAGATGTATAAAAGCCCAGTGCTGTAACCCTGGGTGGCCATTCCCCTCAAAAGGTCAGCTCACTATGTGGAAGTAAGTGGTCCTGGGTTGTTTCCCACCAGGAGAAATCTGTCAAACTCTCTCCTTTGATTATTAACACTCTGCTTGAACTAATAGTCTCCCTCTGTCTCACTCTCAAGTGTGTTTGAGCTTCCCCCAAAACTAACAAAAATAGTTCCTTGGAGCTGAAGATGTGGCATAGTAAGTAGTGATACTACTTGTGTCACTGGCATTATGCTCATGCACTAGCTCATGTCCCAGCTGTTCCACGTCTGATCCAGCTCCCTGCTAACATACTGGGGAAAGCAGTAGAAGGTGATTCAAGTACTTGGGCTCGTGCATCCACATGGGAAACTAGAACACACTCCTGACTCCTACCTTCAGCTTAATCCAGGCCTGGTCATTAAAAACATTTGGACAGTGAATGAACAGATAGAAGATTCTTTCTTTCTCTCTGTGTGTGTGTCTCTGTGTCTCTGTCTGTCTGTCTGTCTCTCTCTCTCTCCATATGTGTGTGTGTGTATCCCTTTCTCTGTAACTCTTTCACATAACTAACTAAATAATCTGTTAAAAACTGCTGCTTCTTGAACAATAGTCATATGTAAACGAGGTAGGACCTATATGTGATAAGACTATATTGGAGATTACATGTGTTTAATCAGATTCTACACTGGCAATTTTCCATGTGAGTTCCTATGGTTGGGTTGGAATTCACATATGAGAATCACGGTGGAAGGGGAAACTACTTCTGGTGCAACTTTAATATATATCTCATAATTTGCTATTTGAAAATGCACAGTTTGCACAGCAGCACATGTCTTTCATTTTATTCTTTAACTGTACTGCTAAGTACTGTTTTATTTGATGTTTTTATAAGTTAAAATATTCCTTAATTTATCTTTCAGAGAGTTGATTAAGTAATGCATGGAAATATAACTTAAGTTGTTCTTTTTTTTAGTTTGTATCTTCTTTATGTATTAGATTTGATTAATAGCTCTAATAGATGTGTGTGTATACACAGTTTTTAGGATTTTAAATATAAGGTATCATGTTACCTACAGAGATAACATTTATTCTTCCTTTCTGATTTGGATGTCTTTTTTAAAAAAGATTAATTTAACTTTATTTTATTGTAAAGTCAGATATATAGAGAAGAGGAGAGAAAGAGAGGAAGATCTTCTGTCCATTGATTCATTCCACAAGTTCCCGCAAAGGCTGGAACTGAGCTGATTTGAAGCCAGAAGCCCTGAGTCTCTTCCAGGTCTTCCACATGGGTGCAGGGTCCCAATTTTCTGGGCTGTCCTTGACTGCTTTACCAGGCCACAAGCAGGGAGCTGGATGGGAAACAAGGATGCTGGGAGTAGAACCTGCAACCATATGGGATCGTGGTGCATGCAAGCTGAGGAATTTAACTGCTAAGCTACCGTGCCAGGCCCTTGGATGTTATTTCCATATTTTTCTTGCCCAATTTCTCTTACTAGAACTTCTAGAACTTTATTAAATAGAAGTTTTAAAGAAAACATCTTTTTCCTGTTCTGGATGTTAGAGGAAATGGTTTCAGCTTGTACAAAAACAAGAGCACCATGCAGATATACTGGAGAAAGGGAAATCTTCCTCAAAAAATGGTGTTAAGAAAACTGGGTAGTCGCATGAAAAGTATAAAAACAGATTCTTATTTTACAATATAGAGAAAATCAATTTAAATTTAACATCTGAAACTAAAATTCCTATAAGAAAATACTAAGAAAACTTCATGATGTTGTCCAAGGAAGGAATTCCATGAATATGTTATGAAATGCAAGACAACAAGAGCAAAATTAAAGTGGAATAATATTAAAAATCCTTTACATAGCAAAAATAAACACGAGAATGAATATGCACCCTAAAGAGTGAGGATTCACAAACCTTATATGGCTAAAGATTAATTTCCTAAATACATAAAGAATTCCTTATGTATTCCAGTTACTAATCAGCATAGTCTTAGCATTTCAATAGACATTTCCTCCCTGTTTGAATTAAATCTTGCAAAGTATGTAAAACTGTACTGCATTTCGTTAATTCTCAAGGAAATGCAAATCAAAGTCAAAATGAGATATCAATTTACACCTGGTGAAACACACACACACACACACTCTACTGTATATACATATATATATATATATAAAATCATCTTAATAGAGGTAAGTATATTGTGAAGTGAGGGTGCAATGCAGTATGCGTCTCTACTTCCATATCAAAGCTGGACTCCCAATGAATCTGTTAAATACATCTTGACAATAAGGCAATGGACTTTCTACCATTGTCTGTATCTACAATGTCATGATATACTTAAAGAATGATGGATTTATGATTGTGCTAAAATAGGGGAAAACAGTGTGGGGGAAAGGAAATCTCTGAACCTAAGTAACTGTATCATGAAAGGTAAAAATTAAAAAAAGAAAAATAAAAATAAATAATTGAATGCTGTTTAATGGGGTCTTGGCAGAAGTACAAATAAGTGACTGTTACTCAGTGTACTTAAAGCTTTACTTTTTAAGATGAATAAGATCTGGAAATGTGGTATATATTATTGTGCTTATAGTAAATATACAGTATTGTGTACTTAAAGTGCATTGAGAGGGCAGATATAATGTAAACTGTTCTTACTAGAATTTTTAGGAAGACTACGAAGGAAAAATATATGTATAAGAAAAATGGTAGCAATCTCCCAAGTTATCTGAGTACTCAGAACAAATATCATAAGACTTATCAAATTTATCATCAAAATTTTTTAACCTCTTAACTATTCCAAGATAGAAGGTGACAAAATTTTGAAGAAAGCCAGATATTTTGAAAAGACGTTTTGATTACAACTAAGGCAGATTATCTACATTTATTTAAACATTAAAGCTCATTTACAGTTACTTACTACCTCATGGAAAAACTGAGTTGAGTTTTGTATAATTAAGGCCTCAATATGAATCTATGGTAAAATGGGGTTTTAGAGAAGAATTATATGATTTTGTGGATGAATTTTTTTCTTAAGTTCAGAATTTTCTTTTAGAAGAGCAAGCTTTTGAAATTAAAACTTAAAATTTTTCTTATAAACTCAATAAAAATTAGAAGATATTATGAAAATTGTTCATGCAACTGGAAGAGGAAAGAGAATGTATTGTCAAATGAGGGAGGAGAAAAAAGGGGAACTTTAGTCTTGTAAAGATCTGACTTGAAATTCATGATTATTCCTTGTAAGCCTGTGCATTTTTGGTGAAGTGATTTTTTTTCCTTTTCTAGACACACTTTTTTTAAAGAACTGTGATGGTGTTGTATACAAAGTGGCCCTTGCACAGTTTACTAGCAATGACTGAAGAAGTTGTATGCATGTTTAGGAGGTTGAACTAGTGTAATGGGTCCATAGTCCATAGTATAATGGGTATATATGTATTTCAGTCTGATCACATACATGCTGCAAAAGTTAGAATTGGGATGAATAACTGGAAATCATTGAAATTTTAAAGATAAGAGATGTAGTAGGAACTGGAGAAATCAATTTTAGATCTGAAATAACTATTGGAACTCAAACGTTTATGAACCTGAATATTTGAAATTTTGAAATAATCATAAACTTGGCTTGCCATATCACATGGGAAGCTAAGGAAGATTTTAATAATAGAATGCTTCATGAATATTCTTAGTACTCCACATGTATGTATCAACTTGGGAAGGAACAAAGGCTTATGCTGAGAAAAGAGAAACAGGTAAAAGCATATATGAATTTTAATTAACTAAACACTTATCCACCCATCAGTACACATTAGAACAGAATTTATAAATTAGAACATATTGCTGCATTTTATAAACCTTTTCTGATATTTCATGGCAAGAGCTACTAAGAATGATAGGCGGAAACATAATGTTAAGAAAAATCTAAATGTACCCACTCTATAAAGCTAACAGAATAGAAAATATAGAATAAAATGTTTATGAATTAATTAGGCAACAATTCTAAATATTTATTTATTTGAAACAGTTACAGAGAGAGATAGGAGGAGAGAAAGAGAGAGGTTCCATCTTCTCTAAGTGGGCAAAATGACTGAAGTTGGGCCAGTCTGAAGCCAGGAGCCTGAAGCCAGAAGCTTCCTCCAGGTCTCACAACTGGTTGCAGAGGCCAAGAAATTAACTGAACCATCTTCTATTGCTTTGCCAGGTGTATTAGCAAAGAACTGAATTGGGAGTGGAGCAGCCAGGACTCCAACGCAACAATTTTTAGAGGCAATATCAAAATAACATATAACAGATAAATTGTACTTTATTAGAATTAAAATGTTTGATCCCAAAATTATATGTGTGTTTGTGTATGTGTGTGTGTGTGTGTGTGTACACGTGGTCCTGGCACAATGGCTCAATTGACTAATCCCCTACCACCAAGTGCCAGGATGGATCCCATGAGGGTATCGATTCATGTCCTGGCTGCTCCACTTCCACTCTAGCTCCCTGCTTGTGGCCTGAGAAGGCAGTGGAGGATTCTTCAAAGACTTGGGACACTGCAATCATGTGGGAGTCCTGGGAGAAGCTTCTGCTCACCCCTGGTGTGGGTTGACTCAGCTCCAGCAGTTCTGGCCATTTGAGGAATGGGCCAGTGGATGGAAATCTTTCTCTGTGCCTCTCCTTCTCTCTGTGAAGGCTGCCTTTCTAATGAAAATAAATAACTCTTTTAAAAAATACACATTAGGGGATCTGGTGTTGTGAAGTAGCAGGTTATACTGCACCTGTAACATCATAATCCTGTATGGTCACCAGTTTGCTTACTAGGTACACCATTTCCAGTCCAGCTCCTTGCAAGCACTTGGGAAGACAATGAAGGATGTTCCAAGTTTTGGGATTTCTGAATTCATGTTGAGGACCCAGATGAAGCTCCTGGCTCCTGGATTTGGCCTGCCAATATATTGAAGCCCTGCAGGAAGTGAGCCAACTGCTAGAGTGTCTGTCTCTCGCATTTTCTCTCTCTCTTTCTCTATAACTCTATGTTACAAATACATAAATAAAAAGATTTAAAATAGCATACACATTAGGAAAATAATTTTAAATAATGAATACTGGAAAAACTGTATAGCCACATTCAAAGAAATAAAAATGAACACATCTATCATACACAAAATCAATTAAAAATGTATTAAAGACCTGGAAAAGAACATTGCAAAAATTTTTCTCTTGTTATAATTTTCTTGAAACTCACAGTGATTTCTTATATATGACACCAAAGTTCTAAACACAAAAAAGCAATACATACGATTATATCTAAATAAAATGTGAGGTTAACTATAACATGCATACCTGGTTTTAATCCTGGCAGCCCCACTTCCTATCCAGCTCCTTGCTTGTGGCCTAGGAAAGCAGTCGAGGACGGCCCAAAGCCTTGGGACCCTGAATCTACATGGGAGAACCGGAAGAAGTTCTGTGCTCCTAGCTGTGAATTGGTTCAGCTCCAGCAGTTGAAGTCACTTGAGGAGTGAATCAGAAGATCTTTCTCTCTGTCTGTCTTCCGCTCTATATATCTGACTTTGTAATAAAAATAAAATAATCTTTAGAAAAACAAATGTTTGCCAAAACTGAATTTAAAGGTTTAAGTTTACTTTGTGGTTGAAATGAATTTGAAATACATATATTTCAAAAATCTTCAGAAAGTTTTTCATAAATTCATATTAACAAAATTATTCAAAGATCTCAAATTTTCTACCAAATTATTTTTGGTTTATTTGCACATGTTTCTGGGACAAAGATTGATCATTTGAAAAATATAGTCTATATGTGAAAATCGTATCTAGTTAGCATTTCAGTTTCATTAAATATTTTATTTTAAAGTATCTATTTGCTGTTTGAAAGGCAGATTTACAGAGAAGGAGAGAGAGTAAGAGAGAAACAGAGAGAGAGAGAAAGAGATTCATCTACTAGTTCACTACCCAGATGGCTTCAATGGCCTGGGCTGAGGAGATGTGAAGCCAGCAGTCAGGAATTTCTTCCGGGTCTTTCACATAGATGCAGAATGCCAAAAATTTGAGCCCTCTTCTGTTGCTTCCCAGTTGATGAGCAGGAGATAGATCAGAAGTAGAACTGGCATCCATATGGGATAATAGTGCTACAAGGCAGAGGATTAGTCTATTGAGCTACCACAATGGTGCCTCATTAAATATTTTTGCAAACTGTGAGAAACTTTAATTATGTAGACTTGAGCAGAACACACTTGTGATACTTATTGATGTACTATTCTGTATGCCTTAAATATGCACAATAATTAAATGTTAAGTGTATCACTGTCAGTAAAATCAATATTAATGTCACAATGACATGTCACTGCACATCTGTAAGGATGACTATTACTAAAAAAAAAATGGTAGAGTCCTACACTGTAGCCTAGTGGCTAAAGTCTTTACCTTGCATGCACTGGAATTCTATATGGGCACCAGTTCTGATCCCAGTGGCTCTGCTTCTCGTGCAGTTCTCTGCCTGTGGCCTGGGAAAGCAGTCAAGGACAGCCAAAAGCCTTTGGACCCTGCATCCTTGTGGGAGACCTGGAAGAGTCTCCTGGCTTTGGATCAGCTCAGTTCCAGCCACTGTAGCCACTTGGGGAGTGAATCGGCAGACAAAAGTTCTTCCTCGATGTCTGTCTTCCTCTCTATATATCTGACTTCCTAATAAAAATAAATAATTATATATATATATATATATATATAACAAATGTTGACAATGATAGGAAAAAAGGGAAGCCTATACAATTTTGGTGGGAACACAAAATGGTACAATTGCTGTGGGGAATAGCATGATGATCCTCTCTCTCTCTCTCTCTCTCTCTATATATATATATATATATATATATATTTATTTATTTATTTATTTATTTCTACTGAAGAGTCAAATTTGCAGGGAGAAGGAGATACAGAGAGAAAGATTTGTCTGCTGGTTAACTCCCTGAGTGGTCACAATGGCCAGAGTAAAGCTGATCCAATGCCAGATCCAGGACCTTCCCACAGGTCTACAACGTGGTTTCAGGGTCCCAAGATGTTAGCCCATTGTCTACTGCTTTCCCAGGCCACAAACAGGGAGCTGGATTGAAAGTGGGCTGGCTAGGAGATGAACTGGTGCCCACATGGGATCCTGGCAGACGCAAGGTAAGGATTTAGTTACGAGGCTATCCTGCCGTGCCCAGATATATACATACATACGTGTGTGTGTATCTATGTGTATGTTTTTTCATGATATGGTTCCATAGGCACAGGGATTCCTTCTTCCACACTTTCCAATCCCCATCAATATCTCCCCCTCCCATATTATTATATTACTAAGGTCCTTCAGCAACAATCACAAGTCCACCATTCTGCTGTCAGAGTATATCATGACATTGTGGGTGTAGACAGTGATAGAAAATCTAGCATCCTGTTGCCTACATTTAATCCCTTTTTTTGGGAGTCTTCCTTTTATTTATGAGGAGAGATGTATCTTCATTTCATAATGTGTTAGTCTCCATTATACAGTTCCTGAGGATGAATATATATATATATATTTTTTCTTTAAACTCACAGTGATTTCTTATATATGACACCAAAGTTCTAAACACACACACACACACACACACATATATATATATATATATATATCTATATATATATATATATATATATATATATATATTTACCTATATATCTGTTGATCTTGTATGCTGCATGAAGGGCCCTTATATCAGAGAGAACATATGCTATTTTTTTTTTTAGGCTTGACTTATTTCACTGAGCCTAAGGGTCTCTAGTTGGGACCACTTGTTGCAAACAGTAGAATTTTTTTTTCTTTTTGATGACTGAGTAATATCTCATGGGATACATGTACCACACTTTATTTATCCAATCCTCTTTCGATAGGCATCTGGGTTGTTTCCATGTCTTCACTATTTGTGGATTTTCTGCTATAATTATGGGATTGAAGGACCCTTTTATATAGTTCTCAATTCTGGCATGTATCAATGAGAAGTACAATCAAGAAGGCAAATAAGTATTTGTATTAGCATGTTCATTGGAAAATTGATCATATTAACCAGAATGTGAGTATAAAAATTGTGATACACACACAGTGGCATATTCTTCAGCCTTCGGAAAGGACATCATGTTATATTTGACAATGTTGATGAAGCCTGAAAGCATTACACTGTGAAAAACAAACCAGTCACAGAAGAACAAGCATTGCATGAATACAATTACATGAGGAATCTAAAATAGTCAAGTTCCATAAATTAGACAGTAAAATAGTGGTTATTAGGACCTGAGGATGAAATAGAGAGTGTCACTTAATTGATATGAAGTTTAGTTTTGCAATATGGTAAATTTTTAAGGCACTCCTACTAGGTGCTTCTAGTTAATGATACTGTACTTTCTATGCTTAGGTGTCTTTTGAGAGTAAAGCTGTTCATGTAGATTAATTTCTGAGCCCTAGATTCTGTTATGTTTACTATGTATCAGCTTTTACATAAGTACCATGACATTTTAATTCCTTTAGCTTAGTAATATAATTTGAAGTCAGGTATTGTGATGCCTCCACCTGTACCTTTCTTGCTCAGGATCACATTGGGTATTCTGAGTCTTTTTTATTTAATACTAATTTTGTAATGATTTTCCCTAATTCTGTAAAGAATGACACTGGTATTCTCATGGTGATTGTATTACCTCTGTAGATTGTGTCGGGTACTACAGATAGTTTAAAGAAATTGATTATTTTTCCTGATCCAAAATCAGGAATACCTTTCCTTTTCATTTAAGTGTTAAAGCATAAGCAACAAAACAGAACTAAACAACAGTAACTATATCAAACACAGAAGCTTTTGCACAGTAAAATAAATGATCAAGAGTCGTGAGACAGTCAGCAGAAAGGAAAAATAGTAGTAAATCAATCATCTGACAGAATTAATATCCAGAATATATAAGCAACTTTGAAAAATCGAAAACAAAATCCAGTAAGTTCATTTGAGAAAAGGGCAAAGTACCCCATTTGAAAGTTCTCAGGAGGCTCTGCACAATAGCCCAGTGGCTAAAATCCTTGCCTCGCACGCACCAGGACTCCATATGGGTGCCAGATCTAATCCCAGCAGCCCTGCTTCCCATCCAGCTCCCTGCTTCTGGCCTGGGAAAGCAGTCAAGGACAGCCCAAAGCCTTGGGACCCTGTACCTGCGTGGGAGACCTGGAAGAAGCTCCTGACTCCTGGTTTCAGCCGTTGTGGCCTCTTAGGGAGTGAACCATCAGATAGAAGATCTTCCTCTCTGTCTCTCCTCCTCTCTGTATATCTGCCTTTCCAATAAATAAATAATCTTAAAAAAAAAAAAAAGAAGTGGATCTGCCAGGACAAGAACCGGCACCCATGTGGGATGCCTGCACCAGAGAGAGAGTATTATCTTACTACACTGCCATGCAAACTCCAGTTGTTAAACTCTTTATTTGGCAAAATATTGAACCTTTTTATTGTGATGTAAGTTTAAAATCTGTTATCTGAAAAACTAAAAATCAAGAGAGAGAAATGGAGAAGCAAGGAAGATGGAAGGAAAGGGGTGAGAGAATGCTATTATGTTCTGAACAATTATATGTATAAGTCACATTGAATCTGTTAAAAATAATGAAAAATTAAAAGTAAAAAAACACATCTCATTTACTATAAGTAACTTCTGTAGCTCATGATTTTTTTTCAGTCTTTCATTTTAGTGCACTCCATCTTATAATACAATCATTCTAATAAGACAACTAAAATTATCAAAAGCTGGTTTCCAACATCTAATTATATTGTCTCTGATGAGTTGAAATTCTGGTGACCAGGTTAAGCCACTGTTTGCTCTGCTTGTTCACATCTTACCTACTCCATTAACAGTACAATTCCCTATAGGAAAGCAATGGACCAAGTACTTGGGCCTCTATAAATCATAGGGAATAGTCAAATGCAGTTCTTAGCTACTGGTTTCAGTCGTTCTATCCCAGGGAACGACTGCTATTTTTGGAGTAAATCAACAGATAGAATTCTCTCTCTCTCTCTCTCCCTCTCTCTCATCCTGTCTCTCCTGCACCGTGTGTGTGTGTGTGTGTGTGTGTGTGTGTGTGTGTGTGCATGTCTTTCTCTCTGTAGCTCTGCCTTTAAAATAAATATTTAAAAATAAATCTTTAAAAAGTAAGTAGTCACTCCTCACCATGGTGTTGGGGATTTTCCTGCACACACCCCCCAAAAAAAATGTTCTGCACCTTAAATGTCGACAAATATCTTGTTAGACTTACAAGCCAGTCTAGATTATCCCAAAATCTGCCAAGATCAACAAAATTATACTTCAACACAACAAATGGCTAAATACTAAAATGAAATAGACACGAGACAGCTGAATGGTACCCTATAGCCATTTTAAGGTATATAGCAGCTGTTCCGGTCCTGTATATAAACTAAAATTGAAATGTCAATGAGCAAATCATAGGTTGTGGTTAAGAACTTGCTTTTTTTTTTTTTTTTTTTAACGTACTGGTTACGCAAAACCATGTCAATTCCATAATGTTGCAAATTGCTGTTAATGTTATATTGGGACTCTTAATTGACTGGGACGATATTCTGCCAGCTCAAACTTCGGACCAGAAAAGGTCTCCCCAAGAAACTGTTCAACCCATCTGGACAATGAGTAGCTGGACTCCATGCTTGGTATATGTTTGCAAGGAAAGAATCTTGATTGAATTTGAACTGTAATACTGCATCAAGGTGGAGGAATCCACCGGGGGGAGGGGCGTTAGGAGGGGTGGGGGGAATCCCAGAGCCTATGAAACTGTCACATAATGCAAAATATTAATAGAAATATTTTAAAAAGTAAGTAAAATTGTGTTGTAGCAACTGACAAGAAAATTAGATGATGCAGGAATCTTTCTTTTTTCCATAGTACACAATCATATCATTAACTGAAATCACCAGGAGACTATAATTTTAGGCCTAAAGTTACAACTTTCCTTACAATTTATTCTACTAATTTATATTTAATATTGTTACTATAGATTTTATTTACATTTCTTAAAAAATGGATACATTTAATGTAATTTTCTAGTTTTAGGAAGCCACCATCAGTGGCGCTCTGCTGCATTATCTGAGGCTCTTAAAAGGTACTCATACAATGTTCATACGCAGTGACACATTTCTAATTTTTGGGTGAGCAGGTTATATGTACTGATAATAAAAAAATTTACATTAACGGTATTAGACACTACATATTAAATATTTGAGTTTAGGGCAAATTTATAGCGATGTATATAATTGATTCAAACTGAATTTAGACATCTAGAAAATAAAGGTAGTGATCACGGAATAATAAACAACTCTCATGCAATTAAATCAATTGCTTAATATAGCTAGGTCAAACCATCATAATAAATTAATTTTAATTTTCTTAATGCATTTAAATCTGCCAAGTGTTCCTCAAATTAAATTATGTGATATTGACCCCAGTACATATAATATCAATTCTCCTTCCCCCCACACCTTTATATTCTCTTCTACATACGCTAAAATTGCTTCACAGGACGAAATTGTCTCCAGAGATTTTGAGACCAGAGCCACGTACAAATTCAGAGAATAATGGATCTGGAGACAGTTCTGTAACTTGTTCAACCCAAAGCATGGAAGTGCTGGTAAATCTTTAACCAATTGGTTTTCTAGAAATAAAAAGCCTTAATTTGTGGTGTTTATTATATCACTGGCCATTGCACAGGAGTCAGAAGAGATGAATGCAGTTGCCTTTTATGAGCAAGTGTTTTTGTACACTATTAAATCTAAGTAATTACTATGTGATGTATGTAGTGATTAAAATGGTGGCTAAGTGTTGGTTGCTTTGTAGGCTGGTTGAGCTGTTGTTTCATCTCCAGAAATCCCTTTTAGACATCCAATTGAGCTCTTGCCACAATCCAAGCTAATTTCATTTTGTGCTATTTGGAGATGAAATTTTTGACTAGTACTATTTGCATCTTCACTGCCTTGCAGGTCAGGTCATCAAATGATCTTATAGCATTTTTTAAAAAATATTTTAAAATATTTATTTATTCATTCATTCACTCAGTCACTTGTTGGAAAAGTGGTTATATGGAGAAAGGGATAGACACAGAGAGAAAGAGACAACACAAAATACTCCTAAAACGGGCACAATGGGTGGGGTTGAAGGCAGAAGTCTGGAAATCTATCTAGGTCTTCCACTGGCGTAGCAGAAGTACAAATATTCAGCTATTATCTGCTACTTTCCCTGGTGCATTAACAGAAAACTGGATTGTAAGTAAAGTTGCTGGGACTCAAATAAGCATAATCATGGAATGCTAGCATTGCAAGCTATGGCTTGGTTTGTTGTGCCACAATGCAGTACTTTTTTTTTTCCTTTTTAGGTAGAGTCAGTAAGCATGATTTTATGTTTCTTTAAAAACTGTTTAATACTTTATATTTTACATAATAAATGATATTCAAATCATATAACTTGATTGATGATTGAATAAGTTCAAATTGTTCTAGATTTCACATTATTCAAGGATATTATATCCACTACATGAATGGAAAGTAAGCATTTCTTGTTTATTTACATTTTGCTAATCCATGGTCATTTATTGGTACATTGTCTCTGGTCCTTATCTTTAGACTCTCCAGTTTTCTTCCTTTTCCTTATTTCATTTTATTTCTCTTTAGTTTTCTTTAGGCATATGTCTCTTACTGTCTTTAAAGAAGCTGATCACTTTTTCTAATGCTAAATGATATCACAATGCTTCTGACATTTTGCTGTAAAAACAAGCTAATAAATGTACTTACTATTTTTACCATGATGAGGATGCTTAAAATCTAAGTGTTTGCTATTTTCAAGTATATAATACATAATAACACTTTAAAATGCTTTTTCTTTGGGTGCCTGCACTATGGCTCACAAGTTAATCTTCCACCTGCCAGCACTAGCATGCCACATAGGCTCCAGTGCACGGAAAGCATCCAAGAATAACTCATGACCTTGGGCCCTTGCACCGATGTGGGAGACCTAGAAGAAATTTCTGGATCCTGGCTTTGGATTGGCTAAGCTTTGGCCTTTGCAACAAATTGAAAAATGAACCAGCAGATGGAAAATCTCTCTGTGCCTTTACTGCTCTCTGTGTAACTCTGGTTCCCAAATCAAAACCAATAACTCTCAGAAAACAAAACAAAACAAAACAAAAACACTGCTTTTTATTTAATTCAACTTCACTTGGCAATTTCACTGCTCTTAAGGAAGTTTCAAAAGTTAAAGCCATTAAAAAATGATAAAGACCCTCTCAAAACCTGATTTCCAGCTGTTGATTGCTTATACCATCCTTGTAGTAATATCTTTAACAAGCCCTTGTTAAAACCCCATTTTATTTCCTACCACTTAGTTTAATTGCTTCTAGATCGCACTTTGTGCCAATATTCATTGTCTTTTAACAACATAGATTTTTTCCACTCATATTTTGAACCTGCTGTTTGATTTATTCTTGGTTCAGCTTTCTAAATTGGAGGACTTACTGATTTAGATTATCAAATGTTTCCCAGACTACCCTGCTAACACCTTAGGAATATGTTATTTACTGGCCCGGCAGCATGGCCTAGCGGCTAAAGTCCTCGCCTTGAACGCCCCGGGATCCCATATGGGCGCCGGTTCTAATCCCGGCAGCTCCACTTCCCATCCAGCTCCCTGCTTGTGGCCTGGGAAAGCAGTCGCGGACGGCCCAAAGCCTTGGGACCCTGCACCCGTGTGGGAGACCTGGAAGAGGTTCCTGGTTCCTGACTTCGGATTGGCGCGCACCGGCCATTGCGACTCACTTGGGGAGTGAATCATCGCATGGAAGATCTTCCTCTGTCTCTGTCTCTCCTCCTCTCTGTATATCCAGCTTTCCAATAATAATAAATCTTAGAAAAAAAAGGAATATGTTGTTTATGTTTTTAATAATCATTAACATATAAAGAAAACATTCATTCACAGCGTTGGAAAAGACACAAAGTATTTTTTTTAAACTGAAACTATTTAACAATAAAATAGACCTTGTTTCCTTCCAAGTGAAACTTGTGAAGAATATAACAAATTTTAATTTTAGACTTTAAGCTGAATGTTAGAGCCAAATATTATTCTAATATGTAAGTATTTAGTGGTTATGAGATTAGCCGAAATGATAAAATGTTTACTCTCAGATTGCCTTAAAATGACAAATTATTTGAAATAAGAAAGTTTAAAACAATTTAGAAAGCTTATAAATAACTATCAATGTTTAACACAAATATTGTTGGGGAAATGTTAAATGCAAATATGTTTATACATATGGAAAGCATATTCACAGAGTAGAAATAGTTATACGTGTGCTCATTTTGGCAGCACACATACTAGAATTGAATGATACACAGTAGATTATCATGGCCCCAGCACAAGGATGACATACAAATTCATGAAGCATTCCATAGTTTTGGAAAAAAAGAAATGTGAAATGAAAACTAGTCATTTCCATATATTTTTAAATTTCCAGATTTCCTTCTGCTATTGATTTATAGTTTCATTCCACTGTGATCATAAACATATTGACATGAATTGAGCTTTCATAAATTTTTCATTATTTTCTTTGTGAGTTCATGTTTACTCAATATTGTGAAAGATTTCTTGTATCTGGAGAGAATTACGTTCTGTTGAGTAGCTTGTTCTGTTAAACAATTAATTCTATATGGGTTTTTGCTTACCTTTTGTTTCATTTTCTTTTGTGATAATTTTGTCCATTATTAAAATTTATATTTAAATTATATTATTTAATTACATATCATCTATTATATGGAATTGTATTGAAGAATTCATAACAATTATTATCAAAGTCTTCCTCAAATTGAAGAGGATGGAACACATCCACACTCATTTTTATGAGGACAGCTTCCCCTCAAAGCAAATTCAAATGAAAACAGTGTAACAATAAAATCACAAATACTCCACACAAAATAAAGTTACAAAAATTCTCAAAATGTACTAGCAACCAAATCCGACAGAACATTAAACGATCACATTTGATAACCAGTAGAAATTATGCCTAGGAAGCATGATGGTTCAAATTTATGAAAATCAATTATTGCAATATACTTCTCCAACTGATTTACTAACAAAGGTCCATGAAAATCTCAATAGATGCAGACTAATTGTAACATTTTATATCATGATAAAATTTATCTATTAATTTTAATAGAAGGAAATTACAACATTATAATGAATATTATATATGAAAACAGAAAAAAATATTATACTCAAGGATAAAACATTGCAAGATTTTTCTTTAAGATCCATAACAAGGTAAAGATATAAACTCTCCATTTCTATTCAGTAGAATAAAGTCCTACTTTAAGCAACTATTCAGGAAGAAAAGCTAATATACATCCATATTTGGAAGGAAATAAAACTGTACCTGTTTGCAAATGACATATTATGTAGAGAAGACCATAATTAATAAATGAATTGATTAAAAGAATAGAAAAATCACCTCACAAAGATCAATTATATTTCTGTAGGCCCACAGTAAGTTGTCTTAAAAGTTAGAAAATAATATCCTTTAAAATAAACTTACCTAGGGCTTGGCAGCGTGGCCTGGTGGCTAAGGTCCTCGCCTTGATCCCATATGTCCGCTGGTTCTAATCCCGGCAGCTCCACTTCCTCTCTATCTCTCCTCCTCTCAGTATATCTGACTTTGTAATAAAAAAAAAAAAAATAAATCTTTAAAAAAAATAAACTTACCTAATAATGTGAAAGTCTCATAGAGCAAAAACTACACACTTGGTCTAACCAAAAGGCCAAGAAGTGACAGAAAAAAAAAAAAAAAACATGAAAAACAAGCTATAGTTGGAATGGAGAAATTTGAATTCTTCAACAGTATTAGTAGGATTTTAATTGGTATATCATTATGAAAAACAGTATGAAGATTCTTAAAAAATAAAAACAATAAAAATAATCTTCCAATGTGGGATTTTATGAAACAGATGTGATCTTTATATTAAAGGGATTAATATTGGTCTCGTGGAGTAGGTTAGGTTTTTCAGGACTGTAGTAGCTTCCTCTATAGTGGTTTCAGCATATCTGAATCCTCCTTTTCTCTTCTTTTTTCTCTTGTCTTATGGGCTCTCATTCTTGTTACATGAATCTCATTATGTGATATTATCAACTGTGAGCCTCTCACCCAAAGACAATGCTAGAGCCATGCCTTTACACCGTAATTAACTATGTAAGATTGTTAACAATAAAAAATATATAAAAAAAGCTAAACTATAACTGTTTTTGCTTTATAGATACTCAGCTTTTTGTATTTTGTTACAGCAAAACAAAGTTGATTGTGAAAATATCTAATGATTATTTATTTAAGTTATTTACATTGTATCATTAACAAACATATCTGGAAGTTCAAAATGATAGATAAAATTTATGTACAGAACAAATTACTACAAACTGATAAATTTCTCATTCATCTAGTTTACAAGTTAGACTCGAAAGAGCTGGTAAAGCAAAATGAATAGGGACTACCCAGCTTATAGTCTTGGACAGTTATAAATTAATCTGCATTAACAACATTTACAGAAGCTATGCTTTTCAGAGGTTCATTATACAATTTCTGATTCTGACAGACCACTTAAAGATACTTTGTTCATTTTGCATAATTATCAGAATTGACAGGAATGTCTTCACTTTTCAAATGATAAAACATTTAATAAGTTTTTTTTATTCCTCATGGGTTAAACATGGTTATTTCCCTCATTATAATCTTACACATTTACATTTCTAGCAACATAAATACAATTACAACTTTCTATCACCTACTACCAGACTATACTCCTGTTCCGCTGAATTTAAAGCTGAGTTTTTTTTACATCTAAAACAGGTGATGAAATTTTTATAAATATTTTATATTAACTGTATCATGTTGAATAATAGTTCACTATGGCAATACTTTATATATGTCACTATCTTTCAAAATGCTTCAACCATAGCAGCGGAATTTTTATAACTCGGTAACAATGGTTGAGTGAATTATAAAACTCACGTTTTGAACGTGAAAATACAAGTATAATATTGAACATAATATAGTCCTCTGTGACCATTTTGATGCTTGTCATATATACAGGTTTAAAATCATGGCATGGCTTTAATTGATATTTAATTTATTTCAATGAAGTTTTATTACTTTTAGTAAATAAATATTGTACTACTTTTTGTTGTTTATTCCTAAGAATTGTACTATATTTGTGATTCGGTGTTGTAAGTAGAATTCCTTATGGATTTTTGCCACTCTCACTATAGAAAACTGATTTTGTCTACTGATCTGATACCATATAGCTTTCCTGATGAATGAATATTGTATTCGTGGAAAGTTATTTGATGAGTTCCTAGCAATTTCCTATTGGCAAAATAATAACATCCAAATGCAGAGATAGTGTTATGTTTTCCTTTTCAATATGAATGACACTTAGACTCTTTTGTTAATTTTGCTGGCTAGAACTTTGAATCAGAAGTTAAATATAAGTAGTTAGAATAATTCATATCTTGATCTTGAAGTTGGAGTCTAGGTGTTGGTTTCATTTTTAAATACTAACTATGTGTTATTAACTGATGTACTTTATCAAGCTGAGGAGTTTACTTTCATACATAATTTATTGGTGTTTTTATCATGTAAATATGTTGGGCTTTCTTAAATGCTTCAATGTGCGTAAATACAAGGTTAAGTGGATGTGCTGTTATTGAAAAGGATTTCTTTCTTTCTATGGGTGAATAACATTCTATTATACACACACATGAATGTACACACAAAATACATACATTTTCTGCCATCTATCCATAGGTTGAAAATAATTCTTCGGGGCCCGGCGGAGTGGCCTAGTGGCTAAAGTCCTCACCTTGAACGCCCCGGGATCCCATATGGGCGCCGGTTCTAATCCCGGCAGCTCCACTTCCCATCCAGCTCCCTGCTTGTGGCCTGGGAAAGCAGTTGAGGACGGCCCAATGCATTGGGACCCTGCACCCACGTGGAAGACCTGGAAGAGGTTCCTGGTTCCTGGCTTCGGATTGGCGCGCACCGGCCATTGCGGCTCACTTGGGGAGTGAATCATCGCATGGAAGATCTTCCTCTGTCTCTCCTCCTCTCTGTATATCTGACTTTGTAATAAAACTAAAATATTTAAAAAAAAAAGAAAATAATTCTTCAATGAATATGATGGTGTACATACATCTATAAGACATTGATTTTATTTCCTTTGGGTAACAGAATACCAGCCAACTGAATTCAATAGCAAAAGGATCATACACCATGATCAAATGTAATTGACCTCTGTGATGCAAGGATGAATTATAACATGCAAAACTGTAAATGCGATGTGCCACAATAATACAGTGAGATAAAAATCATGTGATCATCTCTATCGACTTGATTGTTAAGAGTTGCTCATGAGATTGCAGTGAATGCATTAACACACTGTGCTTTTGTTGACTTTTCTAAGAAATGTAGCAAAACTTTTTTATTTTTAAGAATTTTAAAAATTTTTATTGGAAAGTGAGATATACAGAGAGGAAAAGAGCTGGAGAGGAAGATCTTCCATCTGGGGACTCACTTCCTAAGTGGCCACAACAGCTGAAGCTGAGCCAATCCGAAGCCAGGAACCCAGAGTCCCCTCTGGATCTCCCATGAGGGTGCAGGGTCCCAAGGCCCTGGGCCATCCTGGACTGCCTTTCCCAGGCCAGAAGCAGGGAGCTGGATGGGAAGTGAGGCCACCCAGATTAGAATCAGTGTCCATAATGCGATCTTGGTACATTTAACATGAGGATTTTAGCTGCTAGGCTACCATGCTGGGCTCAAAACCTGTATCAGTCAGGGTGCTTCCTATGTTTTTCACCAATAGTTTGATGGTTTTTGCTGCAGATTTCAGTCCTTGATCCATGTAGTGCTGATTTTTGTATAAGGTGACAGGTGAGGGTCTTCCTTCTTACCTCAATTGTCCCAACAGCATTTGTTGAATAGACCAGGTTTTTTCCCCTGGATTATTTTAAGTTCACTTGTTGAAGATTAGTTAACTATACATATGTGCACTCTCTTCTGGGGTTTCTGCTCTGTTTCATTGATCTTCTTCTATGCCTTTGTGCCTGTACCACACTGTTTTGATGACCACTGACTTATAGTATGTCTTGAGATATGAATTTGTGATACCTGCTGCTTGATTTTTTTTTTTTTAATCTTCAAGGCAGCTTTTACTCTTCATGGTCTCTTGTGTTTCCACATTAATTGTCCTATTATCTTTTTTATTTCTAAGAAGAATTTTGAGATTTTGATTGGGATGGTATTGCCCCTGCATATTACTTTCAATGATATGGACATTTTGATTATGTTGATCCTGCGATACAGGAACACAGTAAATGCCTCCATCTTTTAGTGTCTCTTCTGTTTGTTTTATTTAATGCTTTAGATTTTTGTGATAGAGTTCATCCACATCTTTGGCTAGGTTTATTTCAACATATTTAAGGTTTTTTTCTCCACTATTTTAAAGGGGACTGTACTTAGGATTTCCTGCTCAGTCGTGGAGGTATTTGTGTATACCAGAGCCCTCAATTTATTTTAATTGATTTTATATCCTGCTACCCTTCCAAACTCTCTTATGAGTTCCAATAGTCTTTTGACTGAGTCTTTTGATCCTCCTATGTATAGAATCATATAGTCTGCAATTAGACATATGTTTAATCTATCATCTCCAGTTTTAATTCCTTTGATTTCTTTGCCTTGCATAATAGCTCTGGCGAGGAAGTCTGATAAATGGTGAACAGTGGTGAAAGTGGACATTGTTGTCTAGTTCCAGATCATAGTGGGAAAGCTTCTAGTACTTCCTCATTAGTATGGTGCTAGTCCTGGGTTTTTCATATATTTCTTTGAATATTTTATAAAATGTTCCTTGTATGCCTAGCATGAAATAGTGTTCATT
Organism: Ochotona princeps; assembly: GCF_030435755.1. Lineage (NCBI taxonomy): Eukaryota > Metazoa > Chordata > Mammalia > Lagomorpha > Ochotonidae > Ochotona > Ochotona princeps. The sequence goes on along the minus strand of NC_080865.1, from coordinate 60,444,463 downwards.
TTTTTTTATATTTTCCCAGTGATCTCCCCTTCCCATCTTGACTTTGATGGAACTCCAATTGCTCCTGGGGTATTTTTTCACTGCAGCACCACTCTACTGTCTATATTTCTTATTCACAGGTATCCAGGTGTCCCTGTTTCATTGGCCTGTGCTCTCCTATTTGCAAAGACATTGCCTTCTCCGCTTCACCTAGGCTAACCCTTCTCCATCTGTTTAAACCTGCCTTCAATGTATTCTGCCATCTTCAAGCTCTTTCACAACGTCTTAAAAGAATTCTTGATAGGTTGAACTTCATGGGCAATAACAGAGATTAATGGTGTACTATAAAAACAATTTTAGGGAATTGAATACAATTTGTAAAGCACTGAAGGTATTTCTTATGCATAATAAATCATATAGTAATTAATAAAAGCATTCATAAAAATCACCCAGTTAATCACTAAAGGAGAAGAAAATCACAGATTTAGGTTAGTAATTCATGTTCTCTTTTAAAATTGATAATTGAGGCATTCCTACCTTGCTGGTAGTTGATTATATACTGTTCTAACAAAACATGAAGTTTGAAATTGAACTTTTTTTGCTTATGGTTTTTATAGTTAGCCTATTGAAAGATCTTCCCTCTTCTGCAAAAACAATTCCTAATTTTGATTCCTGGAACACTACTGAATTTATGGAAAAAAAAATAATTAAGTATTAAACAACAGAATGATAAATGATATGTGTCTTTTCTGTGACGCTGTTATGGCAGTGAGGCAGTATTGATGCTTAGGATCTCCTTCCCATTTTATTGGCAATTTTTTTCTTTTTCCTTCATAGCGTTCTTAATCAATACACACACACACATACATACACAGTTATACACAGGCATGCTCACAGCATATACATTAACATGCATACCTATTGATGAATATAGCTTTTGAATATGCAATAACAGCCAATAATATTTTACAGTGTGTTCCTTAAATAAGATTCTCACATTCAGGGTGATAAAAACAGCTGAAAGTAAAATTTCACTCTATCCACTACTATGTGCCCTGAATAAAGGGCTGCATTATCTGTCAGACATAAAAAAGATAATGACTACAGAAGGTGGGAAAAAAGAAAGAAGAAGAAAAAAGCTTACTTTGAGGAGAAACATACCAGCAAAGTAAGAAAAGCTTTATTTCTGGAGCTATCCAGACATACGTGGGAAGGGCAGCAATCCATCAAATAGAGTTTCACCATCATGTGTCACAGAAAGCTGAGGTCAAGATATAATAAGAACAACAAAAGCTTCCACTAAGTTTATGTTGCAATTTCTCTTTCCTAATCTCAATGTTTCACTGAAAGTGCAGCACTTTTATTTCAAATAATATGTTTACTCTCTTTGGTGTTTAGTTAGTGTCCACAACAGGTGTAGGTTTTAGAAGTTACAATTTAATAATTCTTTAACTGTTTGCTTCCTTTTATTCTCCTGTGCTTTTTTAAGATTTTGATTAGATGTTTCATACCATAAGTAATATGACAACCACATTAATAATTTTCTCAATATTTTTTACTCTTTCACTAATGGGTTACTTATTACCATCCAATCTTCAAGTTAATTCTGTTTTTGATTAATATGTCTTTAATCCCATCCAATATATTTTATGTTTCAAATATATTTTAGCCCAATACTTTTTATTTGAATCCTTGTTTCAGTTTCTATGATTTTCCTATAATCCCCCCAACTGATTCACTTCCCAACTGGCCACAATGGCAGGAACTAAGTCAATCTGAAGCCAGGAACCAGGAACTTCCTCCATGTCTTTCATGTGGGTGCAGGTTTCCAAGGATTTGGGCCATCCGTTACTGCTTTCTCACACCACTAGCAGGGAACTGGATGTGAAGTGGAGAAGCCAGGACACAAACTGGCACCTGTACGGGATCCCGGCATATGTAAGGTGAGGATTTAGCCACTAGGTTCTCATTCTGGACCCGGAAAAATTAATCCTTATATGTCTGAGTCAACTATACTTTTTTTCCTGCTTATTTTAAGCTTTAATGCATTTTGTCTAGCCTTTCATAATACAAAAAATGTAAGTTAATTTTACTCATAAGAATGAAAGAAGATACCATCTAGAGAGAGAAGCAACTGAATTAAAGATAAAATTATCTTCTACTTAGTTATTTCCATGAACAACGCAAAAGAAAATAAATTTAACATAAATTGTTTACTTTAATTGTAAAAATATTCTTATGGGATGAGTGCTATTGCTATTTGTATCTACACAAGAAAACCATATTTTGGAAAGGTTAGATATTTTTATTAAAAATCATCAAGCTACCATTCAGAATAATTGAATTCTTGGCTTACTTTTTGCCCTTGAGTGGGTTGTATATATATTATTCCATAGGCATGCACCTGCTCATGTGATGTTCTCTTTACAGAGCATTACTTGTAGCACTCATCGGCTGTTTGAAACTCTTTTACAACTTTTGAGTACCATTTTGATAGAGTTTTATATGTTACTTCCTATCTTCTCAAAGTAGAAAACAGAAAACCTGAAATTTTAAACTACATTTTAACCCTTGTGCAAATGTGTGATTTTGCAAATACATTAATCCAACACTTCACAGATAAACAGCATAAGGAAACAGGTTCTGAGTAGGCCATGAATTGTTCTAACCTAAATCAAACCTATGTTTTGCAAATCAGGTACCATAGTTACAAGAGAATTGATTTCCTAGCAACTGACATATGGGCAAAACAGCAGCATAATTGGCAGGAGTTTTCTCATCATTCTGATCCAACAAATGTTTATCAGTATTGTCACTAAGAAGCTTATCTTAGAGTTCATTTATCTTGAACAGCATGAGGTGTTTTAATAAACTCACTTCTGCTTAAAATAGCCATGATGGAATTGGTTTTCTACAATTAAGAATTGGCTGATATTACCACGGTGTATGGCACACAGGGATTTTTCTCAAAAATTGTTAAATTCAAACACTTTAAAATCTAGGAGTAAAATGTTATATTAGCATGCTTTTTCACATTTATTAAAATCTCTTTTTGTTGTCTTCAGTATACTAGAATGATCACAGACTAATATTTTTTTCTAAAGATGAAGTCTTGTTCAGAGGTTCAAGAAGTTTTACTTTAGCTATTTTTATAAATGAAGTGTCATAGTTAGCTAATATTTAGTATTTATCATTGTCATTAGATAGTAATTGCTGAAAAATATAATCTAATATCACTCAGTCACTTATTATATAACTTCATAATAATAAAGGTAAACATTCTTGTATGCATTTTAAGAGGACAGCATTTAAAGGTCAGATGTAATTGTAGAAGGGGATAATTTGTCATGTTATTTAAGAACACAATCACTACAAAACTAGGAAGAAATACTTTCCGCCTTCTCCCCAAAAAACTCAGAAGAAACTGTTTATCTTCCATTTAAATAGGAAAATAATATATAATTTTTATTTTAAATTAGCTAGAAATTAACCCTACCAGTAGAATTCCTCTTAAACTTAATAATGGGGGTGGGAGCACTGACATCTCATAAGGGCATCTGTTCTTGTCCCTGTAGCTCCACTTCTGATCCAGCTCCTTGCTTATGGCATAGGGAAGCAGCAGAGAATGGCTCAGTTTTTTGGACCATGCACTCACATGGGAGACCGGGAAGAAGTTTCTAGATTCTGCTTCTGATAGTCTCAGTTTAAGCAGCAGAGAATGGCTCAGTGTTTTGGACCATGCACTCACATGGGAGATCGGAAAGAAGTTTCTAGATCCTAGCTTCTGATAGTCTCAGATGGAAGATAGCTCCATCTCTCTTCCCTGTAATTCTACCTTTCAAATAAATAAATCTTAAAGAAGAAAAAAACTAACAATGAGACAATTTGGTGAAAAGGAATTTCACTTCAAAATACCCAGACTACTTTACAGATTGCATCCTATAGTTTGTCAAAGCAAGGCAATAGGACTAATTTAAAAGTTCATTATAAAACATCAAAATAAAAACAAGCAAAGTGAATTGAAATTTAAAATTGAATAATTCTGTTTAATACACTAATTGGATAACCTTGATTCTGATTAATAATGATTAGCTATTTTCTCCATAGGCAAGTCAAAACAATTGATCAGTTAGTCCTTGACATTTTTAAATAGAGGAAAAAACAAAATAATCAGATCCTAAAAACAAATTTCCCATCAGAAAATTCAAGTTTAACATCTCCAGTTTGAAAATTTAAAATCTAAAATTATTTTAATAAATAAGAAAGAAAATAAAAAATGTGGAATGTTTGGAATTCTGAAACTTTTGACCCTTAACATTCAGCCACAAATGGGCATCCTACTATTACAACTGGAAAACAATAGTTGATAGCTCAACAGCATCAGCTCTTGTCACTGACAGAGGACACTCAGATGCAGTGTCTGTCTTCTGGATTCAGCCTAGCCCAATCCTGTCTATTTTGGGCATTTTGGGAGTGAATGAGTGAACAGATCTCTTTCTCTCTGTTGTCATTCTATTTTTAAAGGAAACCAACAGATCTTTAAAACACACGCACAAGCACAATACAAATTTTGTATGAAATTACTTTCAGGACTGAGATCGACAGAGCACAGCGGTGTGGCTGGAAATCATTGAGGCAGAACTGTGATGTTCTGAATCAAGGGACTTGCACAGAAGCTAGATCAGGGAAAAAAAAAACGAATTGTAAGATGTGTGAGGATGTGATATTCTCCTTAGGGAACTTCCTCATCTAACTGACTTTGCTTGAGTCACTCCTTTTATCTTAAAAAAAAAAAAGATTGTCAGTGTGGGAAAATGGAGTATCACAATTGGATGCAAGAAATGATTAATTTGCTTACCTTTTTTACTCCATTCTGCAAATGAATAGGACCAAAAAAGTGTATCAGACTCTGATTAAATGGGCATAAGACTTCTGCTTGTTAACAACTGATTTGGCTCTGGTAAATGACCTTTATAATGAAAATACTAAACTATATAGAAATTATTAAAGGACTTGTGGTCACAGTGTGCCCTTCCACCTGTGACAGAAAGCCTCCATCAATGTACAGAATAATCAATTCCAATTTTCAGCAAGAATTAAACATAATAAAATAATGTGTTCAATGGCAAAAAAATCCTACTGTTTTCAAATGTAATGTAAGTAAATTTTGTGCTTAAATATAAGTTCTATCTCTAAGATGGCTAATTACTTGTATACAAATATTCAAATATTTTAAAAATAAAAATCTGGACACTTCTGGTCCCATACATCTTGAATAAAGGATTTTCTCTCTGTTATTATGTATGGATGATATCACAGAATAAGGTCCTTGCAAATTCTTCATAATATATCTATAGTAATAGCAACATATTGCAAATAAAATCAGTAAAATGCCAACTAAGAAATGGAAAAGGATTGATAGTGTTACAAAGCCATACTTTTTATAACCATCATGGTAGTAACTGATTCAGGAAATAATGGAGTGGAATTTTCTTATTTACTCTTTAAACAAACTCTTTAGAACAGAAACATACACATTCAAGGTATGTTATATATAGTTTGCCAATTAGGATATTATAAATGAAAATGTGTTGAACCTATAGTGAAGAAATTTAACAGTCACTGTATTATCTGTCATAAAAGGGTGCATTTAAGGACTGCAAGAATCTTTTTTTCCATTTATTTTAATAGTTGAATGTCAATTTCTGCTAAACTGAACCTGAAGATTATCCGTATCAAATGCTGACAGCGTAATTGACATGGATAGAATAGTTATTCTGTTCCAGTCCTTGTATTTTCAAAAAATGCTTGTAGCTGTATTTTTAGTTGATTTATTTTATTTCATTGAGCACATGACATGAAGCCTTAGTTGACATTTATCAGCTATAGAGTATGTAATGCCAAAAGGTTTTAGTTGTAACAAGTCTAAAAGCCTTAATGCTCCTTTTATAGTTATGTTTACACTCAAGAAAAACACCATAAAATAAAAAGCCCTATTGAGACGCACACTTTGTCTTCTGAAGTGTTAAACTGTTGGCAAGGATAACGTCAACTAAATAACCACAGCAGTAGGGCCCAACATCAAGAATATGAGCACATGGGCCCGACACGGTGGCCTAGTGGCTAAAGTCCTCGCCTTCAACGCGCCAGGATCCCATATGGGCGCTGGTTCTAATCCCGGTGGTACTGCTTCCCATCCAGCTCCCTGCTTGTGGCCTGGGAAAGCAGTTGAGGACGGCCCAAATCCTTGGGACCCTGCACCCCATGTGGGAAACCTGAAAGAGCTCCTGCTTCCCAGCTTCGGATTGGCAAAGTACTGGCCGTTGCACTCACTTGGGGAGTGAATCATCAGATGGAAGACCTTTCTCTTTTTCTCTCCTCCTCTCTGTATATCTGACTTTGCAATAAACATAAAAAATAATTCTTAAAAAACAAAACAAAACAGAAAAGAATATGAGCATATGATACTAAGAACTCTTCTGGAATTTCATTGGTTTAATGACTATTTCATCAGGTTGAAGAGTAGACATCTTCCTTATTTTGAATGTGACCCTGAAAACTATCATTTTTTCTGAATACAAAGCCATTATTATTTATTACAAACATATTTATGCCACATTTGTATTTAGTAGGACATCCAGTTGGACAAACAGTGTGAAAATCTCCTGCTCACTTTGTAAGAACTCATCTCCACAACAGTCCATCCACTCTTAAGGTTTAAAAGTAAAGACCGGGCCCGGCGGCATGGCCTAGCGGCTAAAGTCCTCGCCTTGAAAGCGCCGGGATCCCATATGGGCACCGGTTCTAATCCCGGTAGCTCCACTTCCCATCCAACTCCCTGCTTGTGGCCTGGGAAAGCAGTCGAGGACGGCCCAATGCATTGGGACCCTGCACCCACGTGGGAGACCCGGAAGAGATTCCAGGTTCCTGGCTTCGGATTGGCGCGCATCGACCAGTTGCAGCTCACTTGGGGAGTGAATCATTGGATGGAAGATCTTCCTCTCTGTCTCTCCTCTTCTCTGTATATCTGACTTTGTAATAAAAAATAAATAAATCTTAAAAAAAAAAAGTGAAAACCAAGGCCCCACGTGGTGGCCTAACAGCTAAAGTTCTCACCTTGAATGTGTCAGGATCCCATATGGGCCTGAGAAAGCAGTTGGACATGGCCAGAAGCCTTGGGACTCTGCACCTGCATGGAAGAACTGGAAGAAGTTCCTGGCTCCTGACTTCAGATTGGCAAAGCACTAGCCGTTGCGGTCACTTGGGGAGTGAATCATCGGACAGAAGATAAATAAATAAATAAATAAATAAGTAAATAAGTAAATAAATAAATAAATAAAAGCAAAGACCAGAAAAAATGGGAAAGATATTCTGTATACAGGGTGAATCAATGTCACTATTAGGAATTAGCTATTACAGAAATTGTGCGACACGGAATTATTTACTTTATTTCATTGATCATACTATTTTTTTTAAAGTTCAGAACGTATACCACTTCAAACAACACTCATAAGTTAGAGTTTCTATGATTATTTTGTATGTGATGAGACCAATCTTAAAATTGAATAGTCTTAATCTGAAGTGTCAGGGAGAGTATTGCTTAAGCTGCTACTTGCAATCATATATGAGCATCACATTAGCCCCTATGGTTCCAGATGACATCCAGCTCCATGCTGAAGCACATGGGAAAGCAACAGAAAATAACTATGAGTGCTTAGGGCTCTGCCACCTCTTTGAGTGAGCCAGACAGTGTTCCAGCCCCCTGTATTTGGCATGGCCCAGCCCCTGAATTTTTGCCCATTTGGGGACTGGATTGGTAGATGGAAAAATTTGCTGTGTCTTTCCTCTTTCTCTATAACAGTCCCTTTTAAATAAACAAGTAAATAAGTCACTATGCAGTGTTCTTCACCATTTTGCACTATAGATATTCTCAAGAATAATTACACCCCAACTGTTGTGGGCTAAAGAGTTGATTAGTGCTCATTAGTCTGGGCAGGAACAGGAATGGGGCTTGTGGCTAAAAACACCTAGACTAATTGGACTCATCTGTATCCAATATCCTGCTAAATGAGTATGTGGGGGGAAGAGTATATACATCCCAGAGTTTGGGACAAAAAAGGATGTGCATGTTACCATCAATACTTGCTCTGGATTTATTCTAGCTACTCCTCAGACAGGGGAACAAGTCAGGCATACTCTAGCCCATTGCTATGAATGTTTTTCCATCTTGAGAACTCCCAAATCTATCAAAAAGGATAATGGCCCTTGCTATATTAGCAGTAAGTTTCGTGATTTTGCTACCTCTTTCCACATACAACTAATTACAGGTATTCCTTATAATCCTCAAGGACAAGGTATTGTGGAACATGCCAACCATACTATTAAGGATTATCTTATTAAAACAAAAAAAGGGGAGTATAGCACTCCCCAAGATCATTTGACCCTTGTATTATTTATCTTAAATTTTCTAACATTGGGTGCTGAAGGATGATCTGCTGCAGATCATCTTTGGAATCCAACTCAGAAGCAGAAGGGTCACGTGATGTGGAAGTATCCCTTGACTGGTCAATGGAAAGGCCCATATGATCCCGTCCTCATATGCGGGCAAGGATTAGTTTGTGTTTTCCCAGAAAACGAAAATGGCCCATGGTGGATTCCTGAGAGGATTGTCCAGCAAGCTCCTGCTGCAGATTCTTGTGAAAGCTCGGGTACTGGCCATAGTGATGGCATTTGAGTCGGAAGATCGACGGGACAAGCAATTATATTGGGTTATTGTTAAGCACCCCTCCTTTTTGTCCTCTTCCTATGAGCACCAAGGTCCTGATATTTCCTGCCAGTTTCTCCTTAAATCAGAGTACCAGATTGCAGTGTGCGATCCCAGCTGTTGGGGATCTGGCCTTCCCTTTAAATACAGCTCAATTTCTACCCATGCTTTTTCTTATCATTCCCCTATTATTATCATGGGGAAAATACCCACCTTTTCTATGTGGCTGCTTTGTGGGGTATGGACATGAGCCGGTATGCCCCCCCCCCACTTTTTCCTTCTTCAGGGATGCAATTATTCCTATGGAATTTATTAGTTCTATCACTCCTCTGGATTTGAGGACTCGCTCACATGAGTGAACCTCAGCTCCTTGAATTTTAAGCCCATGTCTGCCTGTGTTAACCCCCTACTTTTCTCTTACATACAGAAAACGTCTCTGAAGTGAATTGCACTGAGGTCAGCTGCACCCTAACAGCATGTTGGAATGGCAATGGTGATACTGCTATTGTGATACGGCTGCCCAGAATCCTGCCTATGCCTGTTGGGACTGATGGAGAGGCCTCATTTGGCCTGATAAGGCATAAAAGAGACTTTGACATAACATCGATCATCATAGCCAGCATTGCCCTGTCGGCAGCCATCACCACAGCAGCAGTGACATTAGGACATGCCACAGCTACCGCTGAGATCATGAACAAGCTTGCAGAACTGACTGCCTGAGCAGTGAACAACAGAACCGTATAGATAAACACGTGTGGGTGGGCATGTTTACATGTTAAGAGCAGGTTGTCTGGATGGTAGAGGAGTGGCACATGCTGTGGGATATGGTTAGGGCCTGTTGTTGTCTATCATCATGTCTTTATGTATGTAATACCTGTGCAAGTGCAAAATGTTTCTCAAGCCTGGGAGCTGCTGTCTGCTCATTGCTACCAAGCTAAAGATACTCCTAGCCATGGAACAGGGCTACCAGCCTCCCCAAGTATGGTTTGTGCAGCTGCATCAGGCAACGCATTGAATGGCAGCCAGTGACGGGTAAGATGGACTGGGCACTGGCCAACCTTAAGCAGGGGCTCCGTCATGCTACGGAGATTCCAGATGACAGGTAAGGCTGATGACCTGAGAGTCCACAACCTAAGACAGGCACATTCAAGTCTGCTTTAAAACAAAAAATGGGGACCAGTTGTGGACTAAGGAGTTGATTAGTGCTCATTAGCCTAGGCAGGAACAGGAACTGGGCTTGTAGGTAAAAACACCTAGACTAATTGGACTCATCTGTATCTAACATGCTGCTAATGAGTATGTGGCGGGAAGAGTATATAAGGAGAGGTGAAGGGGTAATAAAGAGAGACTTCGCAGAGACTTCTACCATCACTGGTCTCCTGTCGGTGCTTCATCCCCAGACCCTGTCCGTGTACACGTTACTGGCTCTGCTGGCCGGAGCACCCAACAACTTGTTTTCTACATACGGTAAACTCAAGTTTAGAAAGCAGATATGCAGAGTAGCATACTTATGAAAGCCTAATATAAATTAAATCTTAAATTATATCAACAACATAGATGCAAAATCTAAATAGGTAAAAACAATGACAACTGAACACTCAGAATATAATCAAACAATCTAATCAACTGTCAACTTGTTCATTTTTATTTTCCATTACAGTTTTTCAGATATAGCAATTCCTTTCTCCCCTTCCCTCTCACATCCCTCTCATCAATTTATTTATTTATTTTTTTTTTAAAGATTTTATTATTATTGGAAAGCCGGATATACAGAGAGGAGGAGAGACAGATAGGAACATCTTCCATCTGATGATTCACTCCCCAAGTGAGCCGCAACGGCCAGTGTGCGCCTCTCCGAAGCCAGGAACCAGGAACCTCTTCCGGGTCTCCCACGTGGGTGCAGGGTCCCAATGCATTGGGCCGTCCTCAACTGCTTTCCCAGGCCACAAGCAGGGAGCTGGATGGGAAGTGGAGCTGCCGGGATTAGAACCGGCACCCATATGGGATCCCGGGGCTTTCAAGGCGAGGACTTTAGCCGCTAGGCCATTCCGCCGGGCCCTTATTTTTAAAAGGTATATTCTCAAAATAATAATAAGCTAGGTTTTTCCTCATACCACAGGATTTTTTGAGAGCTCAAAGTTGAAAAGAATATTAAAAAATATGAGGAGTCTTTGCCATATTTATTTCAATATCTAAGGGAGAAAGAATACAGATACTAAAATCACAACAGGTTTGAATAATTTAAGGATGATCTAATATGATTTTTCTGAATAGTATGAAATTTGAGCACTTGTGATAAGATTTTTTGGAAAACACAACATTTGTTAATGTGTTACATTCATGACTTCACGGGTCTTTTGTGTGCTAGTATATATTAATAATCATCCGAATGTAGAGCAGATTGAATTAGCTATGATTTCCATTATGTATTTGCAAACTTCATTCTTCTACCTTGGCTTTATGGGAATGTAGTTGGTAAATGAAAATTGTGCATGTTTAATGTATACAAATTGACGTTGATGCAGGCATGCATTCCAATATTATTACTATAGTTAATCTAATTAATATATCTTTTTTTCTATGGAGAGAACACTAGAGATCTGCCTTAGTAAATTTCAAGTGTACAGCACATTGATACTATGGTTACCCTGTTATACAATTGCTACTCAAATTTTTATCATTTAACTTTATTATGTAACAGTGCTTGTAGTTTGTTTATTTTTGGTGAAATATCTTGAGTGCCATAGAATATGTTTTAAATTCCACAAAGCACTCAAATAATAATACATGTGCCATAATGTTCAACAGAGGAAATAATAATAGCAAACATACAAGCAGAAACAGTAAATGAATGACTCCTGCTCCTGTACTTACAGGTAAGAACATTGTATTATATGCATTCATCTAGCTCTACTTCTCAATCCCTCCTCTATTTTTATATATAAATTAAAACAAGTAGATTTTCTTAAGCCACAAAGCAACAAAACTGGAAGATGAATTGGTTCTAAATGACTTAGCAAGACTGAGAAAACTGAATCCAAATATACAGGTGAGGAAAATTTAGAGCATATTAACACTACAGAACACTGAGACTCGGGGATTGGAAGCACAAGCACACCTGGAGTTGAAGAAAATCATTTTAAAATAAAAAAAGACAATTTGGAATTTATTTAAACAACAGAACTCCAAACCAAATTCCCATATCAGCAAAAGACAGCTTTTTATTTTTTGGAGTAGTGCAGAGGAATAACTGCTTCCTGGGTGCTGAATCATCCTCTTTCTGGCTCCTTAACTCCTCTGACTTAGAAACAGAGGCATTGATATTCATCAACTATTATGAAAGTAAATTATCATTAAAGAGATCTAATTGCCCATGAATAAGGTCGAACTAATCACATCAGTAATCCCAAGAAAAATAACCAAGCTAAGTCATAGGTGCATTCAAAACTTCAAAACATATTTTTTATTCTCCACTCTCAATAACTAAATATTTTAGAAAAGCATTTAAAAAAGAAATCTAAATACAGGGAAAAAAACATCTTAGACGAAACGACTATTTTTCAGAAATAAGAAATATGAAAAAATGAAAATCCATTCAGGATTACATTTTAAAAAGATAGCAGCAATTTTAAACTGTTTAAACATAAATTTTAATAAATCACCCGGAAATCAGAACAAATGGCAATGAGATGGAAGCTAGCAACAGAAGTCCTAGATCTGAAATAAAGACATTCTAGAATCCAGTATAAGCGATAAAATGGAGGGAACTTTAATATGTGAACTATTTTAAAAATATTTTCCAGAAATGAATGCAACCAAAAGAGACAGCAGAGTATCCCACATATTTGATATGAAATAAAAAAGTAACAAAGTGTAACCGTTAATGACTTTAAAACAATAAGAAAAAAGATATTATAGCTTCTAAAATGATACAAATATCGACACAAGCAGAAAATAAAATGTCAGAATGTTATGTGATACATGAGGAAGATAGTGTAGTTATCTACCACTAAAAGAAATCATTAATTATGATGTGATTTTACTTTTTAAAAAGTCATTTTTAGATATTCCTGGGCACAAAAAATTACTTCTAATAAGTGTGTTGTCAGAAAGTATTAGATGACATAGTCTATTGACATAAGGAAGAACATTTTTAAAATGAGGAAGACATGGATGCAAGATTTAAGAGTCTAAAATAGAAGATAAGGAAACAGACATAACCTCACAGAAGCTAGTAAGTGGAGATCACAGAATGATTTCTAGGTGAAAAAAGTTGAGAGAAAGCAGGTTAGAGTTTAGAAAGCTTCAGGACTAGATTCTCTGCAATCAAATAAATAAAACTGCAGATATTTCAAAATATTCTCTCTCTCTCTCTCTCTATATATATATATATATAATATATATATATATATATATATATATATATATATATATATATATATATTAGGTTTTATTAATTGGAAGGCAAATACACAAGACACAAGACAGGGGCAGGGAGGGGAAAAAAGAGAGACAGAAAGAAAATTCTATCTGGTGGTTTACTTCCCAAATGGCTACAATAGCCAGGGATGGGCAAGGCCAAACAAGGAGCCTAGAATTCCATCTGGTTCTCCAACTTGGATGGCAGGTATTCAGGTTGGTTGGGTCAACTTCTGTTACTTTCTGAAGCGCATTAACAGCTTTTGGGTCACAATGTGGATGCTGGCATCACTGATGGAGGCTTAGTCTATGGTGCCACACTGTTGACTCCAAAGAGATTTTTCTGTTTGTGTTTAAAACAAATTAGAGCTCTATAGGAAAAACAAAATCAGTTTTCCAGATGGTTCGATTTTGTTTTGCCAGATTTTTGGGAAATGGAGTGTTCCATCCAGCTGTCCATAGACAGCTATTTAGTTCAGTTACTCATATGCTATTTGAAGTATGTTGTATGTGATCCGGATATCCGCCATAACCCATACTCGGCAAAGAATCATTATTTCAGAGTTTTCTATGACAATAATAAATAATTTAAAATGCAAGTATGATAATTTCCATTAAATGTTCTTAAATGGGTTTTCACCAGGGTTTTCTTCAACCTATACAGCCTGAGCTGCCAGGAGTTTCATTCTATTCCTCAGGTTGCAGGGCCTGAGAACTCACGCAAGGAACTGTTGGATCATGTTTGGGGACTCATGCACATGTTTGAGTTCCACAGGGGTGGGTATAAACAGGAGAGAGAAAGGCTCCATGTGGGCATGGTATGTTGATAGGTCAGGCCTTGTGATTTGTGCACATGCTTGGGTCTCAAGTGGACGGAAGCGCAAGGTCCCGATCTAGTGTGTGTGCCAAAGAATTGAGTCTGGGGTATTGTGCAAGAGCTGGGGGTCCTTGGTTGATGGGCAAATCTCTAGGTCAGTATATCACCCCATCAAAAGACTGGGCTTGGGAAAACCACCTGGTAAACCCATGTGTGTCCAGGCACAGTACTGTGGATTGCTTAGGGTTTCAGGTATGTAGATGTGTGGGAGGTAGGGTCGCTAAAGGAGTATGTTGCATATGAGTTATTACTTCTTGCATGTAAGGAAGAGTGTTGAGACTGAGTGGCTTTTAAGAGGGAAGCTGGAGGACTTCCAACTCACGTGGAAGACTTAAGATGGTGTAGTTAGCCTTGACCACCACTGACCACTACCTACTCTTGCACACTAAAGCTAGGGCTGGAGGTCTACCTGGAAGGGGTAGACCACAGTACCCACCAGTGAAAGTCATGTCAGGGAACAGGTTACATTAGGTTCAGCCATGACACTAAGCAGTACATGAAGGAACCAGGTCTGGGAGCAGATTCTGTGGGGGATGTGTGGGCTCACATCTACGGGATTGCAAATGTTCACTGGCTTGCTTAAGAACTGGGGATGGTGATGGGCCAAAATTAGGCACGAGCAATACTCATAAAAACTGGGGTTGGGAATACACCAAGCTGGTTTAGGCTACAGCACCCACAGGTACAACCAAGAATTGGGTGTGCAGCTATATAAGCCAAAGTGTCCATTAGCATATACAAAGGCTGGGTGTGGATTATGCCAGGTAAGGATTTAGCACCAGCTGGCACATATGGGATCTGGACCTGGGAGTAGGCCTGGTTGAAGAACATGGGGAACTCCTCTGGTGGGATGTAGCTCCTGATGTAAGTCTAGCTGGGTGTGGGGCAGGCCATACAAGGCTGCTGCACTTGTCAGCAGGTGTGTGGCTTGGCTCTGGGTTGGGTGGTGTAATCTGGTATGTATAGGCCAACTCATGGCGCACTGGTAAGCTCAGTAGCCAGGATGGGGTCTAGTCCATGCTGGGCTAGGATATCACAACAACCAAGTTTGGATGAAGGCCAAGATAGGGCAGGATGAGCAGAACTAGGCTATTGGACCCACCAGTGAGATTTGGGACTGGGGGCAAAGTAGACCAGGTCAGACTGTAACATCTGATAGCAAAGATCAAAACAGGGTTTATGCCATGGTAGGCTGGTTCAGAGCAACCAATGGCATGAGAGGATCTGTAGCAGGGAGCAGGCACATTCCATGAGCTAAGGAGATGCTCCAGCTGGGTTGATTCCCACTGGTAAGTACAAAAGGTGGAACAGGGGCAGTGAACTGGGCCAATGCACCTGCCAAGACAGGAGTTGCATCAAATCAGCCTGAGCTAAGAACTCACTGGTGTGTGTGTGTGTGATATCTGCCACTGAGAGCTTACCTGATAGAGGAGCTTAGGGAACTCCTCTGTTAGGATGCAGTCCCTGCAGGTGAGCACAAGAACCAAGGCTGTGATCAGCCAGATCAGGCCAAGTTACAGTATCCCCTGGCATACATACATGTGGGTCAGATCAGGGTGGACAAGGTTAGGTCAGTTCATAGCACCCCAGATGTGGTGCAGGATAGACTGAGTTGGCCCACAAAACCTGTCAGTATAAGCTGGAACTGATGGCAGGTTCAAGGCTGTATCACCTGCCGTAAATGTTAATGTGAGACGGGCCATGCCAGCCTGGGCTATGGCACCCACTAACATATAAATGACTCTGGGCAAGGGCTAGGATACTAGGTGGGCTGTGCGGGCACTTATGTTAGCTACTGCTCTTGCTGGTGAGTGTGAGAGCTGCGACTGGGGGAGGAACAGACTGGGTGGGGCTATAACACATGTTGGCTTGCATATAAGCTGTGTCAAGGGAAGAGCCATGCTGGGTTAAGTGACCATATTCACTGGTGTGTGAATGAGAAATATTAGGTGCTTGCTGGTAGCACTTTGTCACAAAATCAACTGGCAAATACCAAGACTGCGGGCAGATACTGTCAGGTTTGACCACAGTACCGCCTGAAAAGGGCAAGATCTGGGGCTGGGAGTGGGCCTAGTAGAGAGACTGTGTAATTCTCTGGTGCGCCACAGCTCCAACCAGTGAGCATGAAAATGAGAGCTGGAGGTGGAACTGGTTGAACAGGCAGTAGCACCCACTGGCATAAGTGTAAGCTTGATAGTGGTGTTGGTCTGGATAGAATAATCTGTTGCACCATTTGATGGATATAAGAGCCAAATGGGATGAAGGAATGACTGGACCAGTCTGCTGCACATAGTGGTGTATGCAGGAGCAAAGCCACAAGGCAAGCCTGGTGGGAGCTATTGGGTGTCGTTCTGACTGGGCATCATTTCCCACTGGTATGCATGAAGGCCAAGTGTGTGGTGGGCAGGGATGGGCTGGGCCACAGCATCCACTGGATTACACATGAGATGGAGCTAAGGACAAAAATTACATGGCAACTGCAACCACCGGTGTATCAGACACAGGTGACAGATTGAGCTGAACCCTGCACCAGCCGGCACACACAGGAGTCAGGTCTGGAGTCACCGCAGACAAGGTTTCTTTCGTGATCTCCTGAACTGGAACACTGAATGCAAATCTCCAGCCTCGAGGAAAAACACAGGATCTGTGGTGTGATGGTGGAGTGCATATGTCAGAACTGGACCTGCTCAGTTGTTAAAGCCTTGCAGTGGACAGCATGCCCAGATGCACATGGGGAACAAGGCAGATGATTGAAGCCTGCGGAGACTGTCTAATACCATGCAGGGCAGAACAAAATGGACAACACTGATGGTTGAGCTTCAATAGCGGATATGGGGTATGCTGAGATTCTGACATGGATGATGTCAGCCAAAGGACTTTGGAGGGGTTTCTTCAACCTTGAAGCAATGAAATGAGTAATATCTCAGAACTACCAAAACTACTTTAAGCAGGACACTTATAACATAATCCACATCAGGGACTCTAGGATGACATTGATCAGTTATACCACACCCTCGGGTACTGGTGTGGTTAGGCATCTGGCAGTGGCCCTCTCTTTTTTCCTGAACTAGGAAAAAAATGGAAAGGAAAATTGGAAGCAGTTGTCTAACCCACTTTCCCCCATTCCTTGACCCTTCACACACTGTGGTCCACATGGGCATGCATCTTTTTCAAGTATGTAAGCATCATCAAAAATAAAATAAATGTATTATGAAAAAAAACAAAAAGAATAAAACATTTCTTAAATAGAAATGGAAAATTTATTTTTATATCGAATACTGTAATGACCCTAATACACACACACACACACACACACACACACACTTAAGTCAGATATACAGAGAAAAGGAAAGACAGAGAGGAAGATCTTCCATCTGCTGATTCACTTCTCAAATGGCTACCACAGCCGGAGCCGTGCCGATACGAAGCCAGGATCTAGGAGCTTCTTCCAGCTACCCCACATGACTGCAGAGTTCCAAAGCTTTGGGCCGTCCTCTACTGCTTTCCCAGGCCACAGGCAGGAAGCTGAACAGGAAGCAGGGCTGCTAGGATATGAACCAGTGCCCATATGGGATCCCAGTGCATGCAAGGCAAGGACTTTAGCCGCTAGACTATCACATAAAGCCATTTCTATATTTCTTATTAACAATAAATTACAGATAAGAATACATATGGTTACCAGAAATATGAAAATTAGTCAGCTTGGTTACTTAATGACCTGGAATGTTTTCTTAGTTATTTCAACAAGTAATAGTGTTTGAGGCTACTCTCTTGTAAACATACTTGTATTTTTAGTTTTATGGCATTTTACACATACTCCTTTAGTTTGTAAAATTGTAGGTTCCTTGGAATTGTGTAGTCAGTAGGCTTATGAGGTTTGCAATAATCTGAATCCAATTCGAGTGGTAAACAGATGACAAATCAAATCTTTGTTCCAGACCAGGTGAATATGATAGGGTATCCAGATTAAAATGGCAGCTTTCTAAATTTAAATTTTGACAATGAAAAAAGCAATAAAATAGACACAGTAAAGAGTGTCTCAGTCTGTTTGACCTGCTGTTACAAAACAATTTGCACTGAATGAATGACAGCTACGTCTCACAGCTCTGGAGGCTGGGAAGTGAAAGATCAAGGCACTAATATATACAGCATGTGGTGGAGGCCTATTCCTCACAGGTGACATCTTTAATGTGTCCTCACATGGCAGAAATGTCAAGCCAGCTCTTGTAAGTCTGTTTCATAAAGAAACTGATAGAATTCATGATGGTGGAGACTATGTTATGCAATAATTCCTCACGGGCTCCATGTCTTCATATTTTTGCATCGGGTATCAGGTTCCAATGGATCAATTTTAGGGGAATATTAGCATTCAGACTGTAGTATACCATAACTTCTTGTGTGTATGTAAAACTTATTATTTAGGATTTATATATTTGAAATTCAGAGTTAGAGAAAGAGAGAGATCTCCCATCCACTGATTCATTCATCAGATGGCTGCCATGGCCAGGACTAGCCCATACTGAAGCCAGGAACAAGGCTTCAGGAACAAGCCAGGAACAGTACCCCCTGGCAAATGCTAAGGTGATATGGACTACCCTAGACTTGGCTGCAGCACCCACCAGCACACGTGAAGCTGTGATGGGCTTGAGCCTGTTAGGGAAGCAGTAGAGACTCCAATGCTGGGCAAATGCTCTTACTGGTGAGCATGAGAGCTAGACGGGGGCAGACCATGTTGAGCCAGGCTACAACATCTGTTGGCCTACATAAGAACAGGGTTAAGGGGAGAGCCAGGCTGGAGTCGCTGATTATATCCACTGGTACAGGCATGAGCCAGAATAAGAGCAGGCAGGTTGTACTTTGCCTCAGCATCAACTGGCAAGTGCTGGGACATGGGGCAAGTCCTGTTGAGCTAGATTACAGAACCACCTGGAGAGTGCAATATCCTGGGCAGGGAGTGGGTCCATGGGGAGGTTGTGGAATCATCTATGATGGGATGCAGCTCCCACTGCCGAGCATGAAAACCAGGATTGGGGAAGGCCTAGCTGGTTAGGCTGTGGTACCTGTTGAAATGAGTTTGGGCTGAAGGGCAAAGTCGGTTGGGTTGAGTTAGGCTTCAATGAGACACGGAACAGAATAGACCAGGCCACTGCACATGCTGACAGACACAGGAATCAGAGCTGGGGGCCAATTCACTGGGAATTATTTGGAGTTCCTCTAACTGGGCTGCAGCTCCCCCTGTGGTACAAAAGAGCCAAGCTTGTGTTGGCCAGGTCTGGGGTGATCTACAGCATCCATTGGATTGCTGAGGATAGAAGGAAGAACAAATGAAGCAACTACCCCAGTGAAGCTTGACAGCAAATATCTGGGCTAATGAAGACTCAGCGGCAGACTATGACAGCCAATTGAGGTTGGAAGGATTTCCTCATTCTTGGAGCAGTGATATCAGCAACATCTTAGAACTATTGAAACCACATGCACAGATCCCTCAGAAAATGCTCCACAATGTGGAGCCTGGGATGACATCAGGTGGCAGTTTATGTGGAGGTTGAGAGGCTGGATGTCGTTTCTCCTCTTGTGTCCTCCTCTCCCCCATATACAAGAAGAAGAAAAAGAAAATGTGTGAACAATGTTTTCATCCACCAACCCTTGATCCTCGATCTTTCTCACCTTGGTCAACTATGTAAACATCATCAGAAATAGAATTTTTTTTAAAAAAATACTAACTTTTAATTAATGTGCATCCTTGAAGGCAACAGATTGTGGGGTGGCTCAAGTGTATGACTCCTTGTTAAAAGCATGGCTAACTCAGTCTAGTCCCTGACTCATGGCTTCAACTAAGCCTAGTCCTGGATATGTGGACATTCAATGAGTGAGCCAGAAGATGAACAATAACATGTCCATTTGCTACTTGAAAGGATATTTTTAAAAAAGCATTTAAAAAAAAATATAGATTTATTTATTTTGAAAATCAGAGTTAGAGAGGGAAGGGACAGATAGAGTTTGATCTGCTAGTTTACTGCCAAGATGGCTGAAATGGCCAGTGTTGGGTCAGGCAGAAGCCAAGTCCTGGCAACTTTATCCCTCTCTCTCAAGTAGGTGACAGATACCCAAATGTTTGACCCATTTTCTGCTGCATTTCCCAGGCCATGAGCAGTGAGCTGAATTGGAAGTGGAGCAGTGAGCACATGAGCAGTGGGCATCCATAGGATACGCTGGTGTCACAAGACGCAGCATTATCCCTATGCCACAGCATTTACCACAGAACATTTAAATTTTCTTCACTTTTCTGAAAATAGCATTATCTATATGATATATGCTATATACTGGTAATAAAGTATAAGATTGTACCAGTTAGAAGATATCTCTGTGCTCTTATAGAATTGGAAGACTAATGGGTAAACCGATATTGGTTAAGAAATTATAAACCAGAATGATCATGCCAAAAAACAATATGCAAAATGAGTATGTAAATGTAAGAAATGTTTGGCATAGAACATTAAATATGTTGCTGTAAAATCAGTCAGCCTTAGCAAAAATAGGTATAGTCTGAAGTAGATATATCTGAGTTCTAACTCCATGTGCTTTACATCACCTGGTCTGTTATTCTACAGTGTTGGACATTGGTATTGACCTTGGTAAATATTTTTCATACGCTATAAATAAAACATATTGTCAAGATAACATAATAGTTTATGAACATTTCCATGTTCATATGTGTGGATTGTACAAAGGAATAGAAAACTTAGTAAAGCCGGGAATTGAACTTTTTGGAGCCTTCAAAGTTTTACTTCAATTTTTGCAGGTTTTTATATGCAAAAATATGCATCTGTTTATACTGGAATATTTCCCTACAGGCTAATTATCTCTTGCATGGAATTTGTTTTACTAGAGCAGATCCTCAATGAAGCAAACAAATTCATTGAAAGGGTATTGTTTTTGCAGACAGTAACTTAGATTCTTAGATTTTAGATTGATAAGATAGAAGAAATCTTCCTTGGAGGACATCAGGTTATCAGTTGTCAACAACTTCCTAAAAACTTTTAAATGCCTATGTTTTAGAAAGAGAATTTGGTATACATAACTTCTCTGTCATTTGTTTTCAATTGTCATGTATGTGGCATAAAGGAGTAGTTCTATGGTTAATATGGCTCACTCTTAAGAAATACAGGCTGCCTTGAAAAGTAAGGGAATAAATTTTAAGTGTTTTCACTCCAAAAGAAAATTTATAAGTATGTGAGATGATGTATATTTGTAAATTAGCTCCATTCAGCCTTTCTAAATATTATAAATAATTCCAAGCATGTTATGCATAATAAGCATAAACAATAGTCATTTATCAATTAAAAAGTAAATAATCGGGTTTTTTTTTTTATTCAACAGTTAAATTTGTGGGTTTGAGAGCTCACAACCTCCATCTGAGCACCTGGGTTCAATTCCCAACTCTCGCTACTGATTTCAGCTTCCTGCTAATGCACATCCTGTGAGTCAGCAAGTGATGGTTCAATTTAAGGTGGCTCCCCATACAGGAAAGCTGGATTGAATTACAAGCTACTGGCTTTGATGCACCCGCAAAGTATTGTAGTCATTCTGCAGACTAGAGAAATAGATGGGAAATCTCTCTCTCTCTGTCAAGCCAATAATGTTTTAAGATTAAAATACATAACTGAGAGGCTGACACTATGGTTCAGTGGGAAAAGCCAAAGTCTGCAGTATCCCATATGGACATTCGTGTGAGTCCCAGCTGCTCCGTTTCCAATCCAGCTCCCTACTAGTATGTCTGAGAAAGCAGCAGAAGATGTTCTAAAATACTTGTGCTATTGATCTCATATACAGGATCCAGTAGAAGCCCAGGGCTTCTAGCTCCTGGCTTCTGGCTTTAGATTGCCCCAGCTCGATGTTATAGCCATTTAGAGAATGAATTGGTTCATGGAAGATAAGAGCAAACAAATAGATAAACTGAGTCCCTAGGAATAAATACTGAGTTTAAACACAAGGAAAGAAGTACATCCTGACTGACACCACTAAAATAGTGATTTTATATATGATAAACTGAAATCAGTGTAACAAAAATACTGCCTTATAAAATATTAGATTTGGTATATTTTTATTAAACAGTTTAAACACTGAAGAACTTTGTTTCTTGAAAATAATTTGTTTCCTAAGTGATTTAAATTTTAGGGTGCTGTTTTTTATACTAAGAAAATTATAAGATAACAAAAAATTCTGCATATTAAACATGTGTATTTTTGACAGTATTTTTCTGAATGGAGATCTGAGTACAGAAATTGTCCCAGGATCCTTAAAACTCGGTGCATCTCATAGGACATCTGAGGCTTTCATGACTGATGCATGAATGGGGCTTTAGAAAAAAGAAATATCTGAGAATACTCCAAAGAGGATGTTGAAAAAAAAAGTGATTAACCAATAAGTATCTTTAGGTGCAATAATTTTGAAATCTATGTTTTATATATATATATAATATATATGTCTAAAATTATATGTATATGTCATATATATTATGTTCATGAATTAAATATATATATATATCATATAAATTATTAAATCTTGTTAGTACTCCCATATACAAGACAGTATTATTAGCTCCCACCAGATATAGAGATATTAAGGCATGGAAAGATTAGCATTGTCACCAAACATCACTCAGTAAAAAAGCGGCGGAGTCAGGCTTTGAAATCAGTCATTCTGGGTAGAGAAGCCATTCTATTGCAGTCGCTATAGAATGAATTGCCTTGTAAGATCTAGTACAGTGCTGGCCAACAGTAGATACTAAAAAGATATGCTTTTGATTATATTCAAAGACTAAAAATGCAGATGACATAAAACCTAAACAAAATTTAATTTGCAAAATACTAAGAAAAAAAGATGCGCCATGGAAAAGCTTATGTATAATATAATGTGTTTAAAAATCAAAATCCAGTGATAATTTTTAGTGGCTACTTGTAAATTTTTTTCTCAGCTTCTGTTTTAATCTTATTTTGGGGGTGAACAATTCTCTGTTTATGAATTTACATTATATCCCATATTATTTCTCTAACATTTTATTTATGTTATGAAGTTGTCATTGTTCATTGGCAGTTATGCAGCAGAGGTAATAAGTATATTGAATCATAGTAGAAGAGATAAAAGGACAGAGACTTTTGCTTCTTTTTGTTGCTCTAGCTACACTCCAGGTAATGTTTCAGAAATAATTTCCTCTTTTAAGTACTTCTCTCTAGGTCCTTTTGATCTTCCTCTCTGTTTCTCTACCCGTACTAGACTGTTTTGATGACCACTACTTTGTAGTATGTCTCGATGTCTGGAACTGTGGTTCCTCCAGCTCAATTTTTATTCTTCAGGAGAGATTTAGCTATCTGATTTCTTGTGTTTCCAGATGAATATTTATATCTTCTTTTCTAAGAATGTTGTTGGAATTTTTATTTGAATCATGTTGAATTTGTATATTACTTTTGGCCATATGGGTTTTTTGAGGATGTTGATTCTGCCGATCCAGGATCATGGTAAGTTTCTTACTCTTAAGGATAGTTTCAGTTCTTTCACTGGGAGTCCATCTCAGGTCTGTATGCATAGAGATATACAGCACTTTGTCTTTATATCTGAACATATCAGTCTCTGCTCATTTCCATTATATATCCCCTAACTTACAGAATCAGTGAGCACAGTCCACATCTGGGTGAAAATTATAAGTTTTGATCAATGTGAAGTTAACAAATATGCTACTTAAATTAAAATGCATCACAAGAGTGGTGAAAACAGGAATCAAAAGTTTCTTGTAGGAGTAGATGCCAGCACATGACTCTAGGAATAGGGTGCCAGTGAGTGACTCCTATGGCAGTGGAGAAGCTACAATTAATAACCAGAATTTAGTTTTTCATGATATATAGCCAAACAGTGCTGAAATGGACATTTACAATCTCAAGTGTTTACAAGCCATTCATATCTTATGGATGATCAATTAAAGAACCACAAGGACTTATTCTGAGAGATACAGATAACTAGGGAAGTGCTAAAAGGAGAGGTTCACTAGAAAAACAGATTTGACTCTACAAAACTGCATTTGAAACAAGCAAGAGCCATTCTAAATGATGAGCAAAACAACCTGTAGCCATACAAGCTTCGAGATTGTTGATACGTTATCTTATATTAGGGCAAACATGTGATACGTGACCTTTCAGGGTTGGTTCACCTACCTTAGCATAATGGTCTCCAATCTGGACCATTTGTCTGCAAATGATTGTATTTCATTCTTTTAAACAGGTGAGTAGAACTCAATAGAATAGACAAATCACAGTTTCTTTATCCAGCCCTCTGTCCATGGGCATCTAGTCTGGTTACAAGTTTTTGCAATTGTTGATTGTACTGCAATGAATACAGGGGTGCATTTTGCTTTATTTTGCTTTGGGTATATTTCCAGGAGTGCAATTACTGGCTCACATGATAGGTGAAATTACAATTACCTGTGTATTCTCCATAATGATTTCCATGGTGGCTGTACCAGCCTGCATTCCCACCAGCAGTAGAGTAGGGCTCCTTCCCCACCCCGCAACATCCTCGCCGGAAGGTAAGTAAGTGGGGATTAAGTGGAACCAAATATTGTGTCTTTGCCTGGCTTTAGTATTAAGGTGATCTTTGCTTCATAGAAAAAGTTTGGAGGGATTTCCTCCCCTTCAATTGTTTTGAAGATTTTATGAAGAATTGGAGTCAGTTCTAATAGGGATGCTTTGTAGAATTCTACAGTGAAGCCATCTGGACCCAGACTTTTTGTTTTGGGGAGTGCTCTAGTTATTGTTTCAATCTCTGTCTCAGTTACAGCTTTATTTAGATTTTCTGTTGCCTTATGATTTAGTTTTAGTAGTTGGTAAGAGTCCAAGAATCTATTCATTTCTTGGAAGTCTTTGATTTGTTGGTGTATAATTGCTTGTAGTAATTTCTGATTATTCTCTGTATGGCTGAGGTGTCTGTTGTTACATTCCCTTTTTCATCTTTGATATCATCAATTCTTGTCTTCCCCCGCTTTTTTACTTTGTCAGTTGAGGCAGTGTGGTGTCTTTAGCTTATTTTCTTGAATTACCAGCTTCTTGATTCATTGATTTTGTGTATTGTTCTTTTGGTTTCTATTTGGTTTATTTCTTCTGTTATTTTTATTTTTATTTGTTGTTGTTGTTGTTGTTGTTCTTGGGATTGTTTTGCTGTTGTTTTTCTAGTTCCTTCAAGTATATACTTAGCTCACTTACCTGGTGTTTTTGTTTGTTTGTTTGTTTGTTTACTAATGTAGGCACAGATTGTGATGAATTTACCTGTTTACACTGCCTTGGCAGTTTCCCACAGGTCTTAGTATGTAGTGTTTGTGTTTTCATTGGATTCAAGGAATTTTTTTAAATTTCTTCTTTATTCTCTTCTCTGACCCATTGTTTATTCAGCAGTATGTTGTCCATCTTTCAAGAGTTCACAAATTTTCTATGGTCTTGCATCCATTGGTACATTCCCCAAATGGCCACTATTATCAGATCTGAAGTTAGAAGCCAAGAATATCCTCATGGTCTGCAATCTGGATACAAGGGTCCAAGCACTTCAGTTGTTTGCTCTGTTGTTTTCCCAGGCCATAAGCATTTAGATAAATGAGAAGTAGAGCAGATAGGACTAGACATTATGCCCATATGGGATGTCAGCATTGTAAGGCAGAAGATTAATGTGCTAAGCCACCATGCTGGCTCACTGAATAAAGATTTAAAAAATGTCGACTCTCCAGCCACTCCCACACTAATGGGGTCTCCCTGATTCTGGGGAATGCCCAAGCAGACACTTGTGGGCCAATCACTCTCCTTCACCAATGTTCTATACCCTGCATTCCTCTGCCTCTCTCTATTTCCTTGGCGATAACAGGGACTGCTGCTAGTTATCTACCTGTGTAGGTTTGAGACTCACACTGCTGTTCCAGTGTCTGTTTGCAACTGGCGTTCACCCTCCTGGACTGTAGGTCACCAGCTAAGATTCTGTGCTTTCACCAAAGCTCTTCCTTAGATTCGTAGCATCTGTCTGCCTCCGTGAACTCTAGGGAATTTCAGACACCTCGTCCACCACTTCTCTTCTTCCAGCTCCCTGTTCGTCTGGATTCTGCTCCCAAGCTTTTCTCATTTTCATCCACATCAGCCTTCCACAGTCTGCCATCTTGGATCTCCAACAGTCATGTATTTACAGATACTGTTCTTTCAAGTAACATTTAACCCAGCTTAACAGTTATTCATCAGGCGGTACTTGCTACATGCTAGGCCTGATCGGTTGATTCTGTAATATCTTAATTGTGCTTGAAGGCTTCTGCATTGCTCCTGACAGTGCCACACTTGATTTTAATAATTGCTTGTATGCCTTTAATTAAAAGTCAACATACTATTAATTGTCTTAAGCTCTCAGACTTTACAATTATTACATAACAAATCAGTTGCCACAAATTTTATACTTGGTTCATCTTTTAGTCAGAAGAATGGAAACTGAGTAACACATATCGCTATGAAATAGATTCTATTGACAAATAAAACTAAACTGTCACCTTTTGATGTCAGGAAGAAAGATAAATGTATCTTTATGGAAATTACAAATATGATTCATAATGAAATTTCTTAGCTTGATTTTAACTGGGTAAGAGAAAAATGCAAAAACAAATGCTAGGGAAGACAGTTTGTAGCATTGTGCTTGGACAAAATAGGACAAAATAGCAACTCCACCAGACCTCAGAAAAAAAGAAGTCCATCATGAATATAAATTGGTCAGCTTCATCAGTCCGCTTAGTCTTTTACAACATGCTTATATATGTTGGGAGAGTATATGTGTGATGAATTTCACAAACATAAAAGTTTTTGCTGGTGGGCACCTTGGGCGGTAAGATCAACATGCTGCTTTCACAAAGAAAACTTACACAAGTTTGTTTATACAAGCTGATTCAGCACTTTCTTCCTCAGTCCGTCACCTTATTCATCATTGTCACAAAATAACACAGCTAGTAAATCACAAAACATTTGACAAGATATTGTTCATCACCACCCCATACCAACTACATTTTCCCAAGCACCGAAATTCACTTTCTATTAAAAATAAAAGAAACAAAATTATACTTGTCAGAATAAGTTATTTGTATTACAAATTTATGAAATGCATTTGGAATATTTATACTACAAAATTGACTATACAAAGGAGCATAAGTCAGCTATTAATATTTTTTTTTAAATCTTTATTCAGTGAGCCAGCATGGACCCTTGTATCCAGATTGCAGACCATGAGGATATTCTTGGCTTCTAACTTCAGATCTGATAATAGTGGCCGTTTGGGGAATGTACCAATGGATGGAAGACCTCATTTGCTATTTTTCCTTCCAAATATAACTAAATAAATTTAATAAAAATATTTATTCAAATAAAATAATTATTTTTACTAGTTATTTCACAGTTGCCTGCTCTAAGAAGAATGTAGAAATGCAATACCACCAGTTTTTTTCTACCTTTATTAGGAGTTTGTATACATAGATATGTACTAGAATCTATAGTTAGCCATTTTAGAAAAAAAATAGTTAATAATGGAAGGTGAATGTCAAATAGCCAGTATACATGTACATTATTTAGCTACAGGGACATTTTTCATTTTGCTGTATTCAAATTTTTTTTGTTTTAAATTCTCTACAAAAAATCCTACAAATGCTTGTATCATTAGTATGTAGCTCTTTGGAAAATTACAGTAAATAAAGTTAAAAATGTTAATAACATAATAAATTATGTAAACCATTGACAATGGATTAATTAAGATTTTGCTGTACTGGGCTTTTATATTTGACTAATTATATTCTAAATAGTCATTTCTACTCAAAAATATAGTGATATCAGAGTAGTATTGATTTTGTGCTTGAAAATTTGGCCTGAGTCTGTTATGCAACAGAATGTTAGAGAAAGCAAATTGTTTAAATTCCATTTAATTATATTTGACTAGAAAATCAATGCTTTACATAATTTACAGAGCATTTTCCAGAGCTCAAATGCTTTATGAAAATGTGTTCAAACCGTAGAAGTAAAACATTCTTGGCTATGAAAGAAAAATTTGAGTTTTCATTTGATTAATTAATTAGTATTTCTTAAATATTGAAACAACAAGTCATATTTTTAAAAAAGTCTCTAGTCACTGCTATTATATACTGGAATTGGGGATGAAGTAATCTTATCATTTAAAAGTAGAAACAACCAAGTTCATTAAAGTATTAGGCTATTTACCATATTAATTAAGAAAGATTCACTATGGAAATGAGCAAGAATCCAGAGACAGAGTAATTTATGTATGATAGTATTAAAAAAAAACTTTCAGCTTTCTCTACCTAGGTGGTGTTTCTGTCATGTGGATGTCTTTCTCTGAGTGTCATATTTAGAACAAATGTATGTCTCATAATAGAGACTATTTTATAGACACTCAAATGATATGTCTTTCTTGTGTCAAAATGAAACAAACCCCCTAGTGTAAAAGCAGAACCTAGTCTCTTATCTTTTTTGCCTGTCACTCCCTTGCCTGTCGCTTATCAAAAGGAGTTCACTGATATAAGAAACTGAGCCAGGGACCAGTGCTATAGTCTCGCGACTAAAATCTTTGCCTTGCATGCGCTGCTGGCTTGCAGCTTGAGAAAGTGCTGGAGAATAGCCCAAAGCCTGGGATCCTGCACCTGCGTGGGAAATGTGGAAGAAACTATTGGCTCCTCTCTTCAGATCATCCATTGTGGCTACTTGGGGGGGGTGAACCAGCAGATGGAAAATCTTTCTGTATCTCCTTGTTTCTGTAAATCAGACTTTCAAAAAACAAAAAAAGAGAGAGAAAAAAAGAAAGTTATCTAGCTGACTGCTGACCTTATAAGATTCTTATCACTGCACTCAATAAATAGATAAGAATCTCCATAGCAAATGTTGTCCTGGAGTGATTTGTGCAGGAATATTTCCTGTCTAAGCAGAATGTAACTGCTACATATAACCGCCAGACCAACAGGACCCTAACTAAGCACTATAAATTCCCTAATAAGCATGACATCACAGACCAATCAATGGAAGGTCATGGACTCCACTGGCCAATCAGGTACTTTGACATGAGTTGATCAGGTACATATCAACACCAATTTCTATTTGTAAGAACCTTCACCCCTGACTCTTCAGGCAGCCCAGAAATAAAGCAATGGCTGTCCAACTCCTTGCTCTGCACTTTGCTGTCTGTCTACAGGATTTATTTATGCTGGGTCACACAGTTAAGGAGTTCTACAACAATGCCTCCAACCAGTTGGGGTATTGAATTTCAACAAAATATTATCATTCTACCTGATAATGTTTAGGTTAAGCAATTTGGGTAAAATCTTTATTTACAACTGTTAGCTTCTTAAAAAAGAGTTTGCTCTTTATTTGAAAGGTAGAAAAAGAAAAAGAAAAAAGATGAAGGATTGGAAAGTAAGAGGATTTTCTATTGTTCTGTCACTACCAAAATGGCGACAATGATCAGGGCGGGGCATATTTTAAGCCAGGAGTCTGAAAATCCATTCAGATCTTAGACCTGGGTGACAGTGGCCGAAATACTTGGATCATCTTTTTCTGATTTCCCAGTCACATTAGCAGTAGGTTTAATTTAAAGTGGAGCAATTGGGAACCAAGCTGGCACTCAGATAGGAACACCAGCATTGCAAACAACAGCAATGCTGGTGTTCTTATCTATGTGAAAACATCTCAAAACTCTATTTCTTAGCTTTTACAATAGAAATATTAGCTGTGGTGTGGATATCACCAATTACAATTCAATTTTACTTAGCTTATGTGCTAATCTCCACTGTAAGATGATCAGAGCTCTGCATAAATGAGTCTCTTGAATATAACTCTAGAATTTCATTCAATGTTTTCATACTAGTTCATGATTCAAGACTAGATCATATTTTCTTGTATCTTTGAAATAGCCTTCAATATTGGAGACAATCTCATGTCTAACTTGATACATAACATCATGACAGAAACAAACTCCACATATAATTGAACTTGAATCTTCATACAATAACTTCCTTTAATGGTTCATCCATCCGACAAAGAAATCTTTATTGAGTGTGTGGTACAGTTTTCTGCTTGCTTTGAAATGCAAGGTACTAAAAGTAAATTTCCACAATCAAATTTCTTGAATCATTTAGTATATTGCCATGTATTTGAGCCAAACCTGTCTACATTTCACATTGGATGAAATGCCCTCTTCCACAAACTAACAAAGAGCAACACATTTTTTACTTACAGCTAAGAGTGCAAGAGAGAAAATGAAAACAAAAACAAAAACATTGTAACCTTCACTCCAAAAGCCAGGAACCCAGATGTAGAAGAATAATTATAGAAAACCTTTTTGAATATAAGTAGCTATTGATAACAATGTAAAATCATAAATACTAAGATCATTTATTTTATTGCAAGTTATACAAAAATCTCTTGAAAGTATTGTCTTTTAATGCTCTGTTTAATGGCCCAGCCTGTCTTACTTTCTACTATGATTTTTTTTTTGATTGCTTAGAATATATTGATGGGCTCGGCAGTGTGGCCTAGTGGCTAAGGTCCTCGCCTTGATCCCATATGGCCACTGGTTCTAATCCCGGTGGCTCCACTTCCTCTCTGTCTCTCCTCCTCTCAGTATATCTGACTTTGTAATAAAAATAAAATAAATCTTTAAAAAAAAAAAGAATATTTTGATTGAGAATCTACAGAGTACGTGAGTCCATTTTTTTCCTACTATTCTTTTTATCTTATAATAATAGATACTCAAATCTCTATATAAAGGAAAGTTACTGACTTAATTCTAAATTACATAGTACAGCAAGAAGAACCATACTCCAGCAACAAAACAGTTGATAAAACAAAATTTTCTGTTGTCTTCATAGTTTTTTCCTGTTTGCTTGTTATTTTCACTGTTTTATTTTACTATTGCCAGTGTGTTTGATTTTAGCAGCCTCCTCCTCATTTCCACTCAACTCTAACATTCCCAAGACACTTTTGTGAAATGAGATAGTCTAGGCTATTGAAATTGTGTATAAAATATGCTCAAAGGCCAACAATTGTCTGTTAGATATTTTATTATATTTGTGGAAGATTATTTCTGGTTCATTTAATCCTTTTTTTGTTTGCTGTTAGGCTTTCAATAATGTGGCAGACAGTATTGAATCTGGAAGTCTTCAATATAAGAAAACTGTTAGCCCCTGTTCATGAAGATGAAGTCTCATCTTTTACATTCATACATATACATAAATATATTATATATGTATATATGTTATATTATATATTATGTTACATAATATATATGTATGATCACCTATTATATGGGAAGTGTTTTCTTAATATTTTGGTATACAATGTCCCTTAAACTCATGGAACTTATGTTAGTACAGTGTAACATCATTTAATAATTTGGGAGTAGATTTTTCTTCAAAGCCTCAAATTGCTAGGGAAGCTGAACAAGTTACAAATGAGTGATGAAATAGTAGGGGAAGAAATGTTGCTCCAATCAAAGCATTTTGGGATTAACTTCAGAAAGGGGAGACTAAAATAAAATTTTATGTTTGGGAATAAAAGCTCAATAAATCTTGTGATCCTTTTTTTATCTCATTTTAAGAAAAATCTTGAATACCAGTGTGAGTTAAGTGAGCCACAGTAACATGATAATGAATAATCACAGAAGCAAGGATTTAGCAGCACATTCTGCATACTGTCCAAAAGAGCAGATTCTTGGCTAAGAGAACTAGAGCATTCATGTTTCCTGGGCAGTATGTCTCTATAGTGGGTGAAGAGTACCTCAAGTTAACTGAGAAGTGTTTATGCGGATAAATACATTCCTATTGTTTCATGCTCATTAAGCAAACTTCTGATACTAATTTGGCAGCTTTTATACTTGTCCCATAGGCATAAACACTCTGATTAGCTAATATGAACATTAACTTTACCTGACAGTTCATTTCTCATTGTAAATTAATGAATTGGGATTCTGGTATGTTTGTAATTTCCATAATATAGGCATACTTCAAAAAATTTGGATCCTTCAATTTTACTGATAAATCATACTGTCTAAAACTTACAAGGCTAGAACCATTCTTTCCCCAGAATTTACTGTTTTGTGTGTGTTCCTTTGAATTGTAACTATCACTTTATTCAATAGGTAATAAATACGTTTTGTTAAAAAATATAAAACGTTTGTCAATATCCATTTTCTTTTATCAAATTAGGCCTCCAAGTTACATTGGTACAGAAACAAAGCTACAGAAACTCACATATAAACAAGAAAACACTGAAGCTGCATTCGACATACTGTGGGACATGAATATGAACTCTCACACATATCATGAATTCCTTTTATCTTCTGTTTCCAAAGTAAGATGAGATGTTATATATTTTTAAGTGAATAATCAGATCTCAATTCCCTATACTGGAAAGAGAAAAGATTATACCAAAGTATTCTTGGATGTTTGCGATTTGGTTTAAGGACCCATAATGTCAAATTGCTGTCGTATTTTGAGAGAAAAATTTGAAAGATGTTTTATCTAACAACTAGCCATGGAATCTCAGCTCATGTTGTATAGTTCTCTGATGATACAGCTGCATTGTATAAAGCTTGGAGATAGAAGGGGTAAAAGAAAGCCACTCACTCATGCCTTCAATTCCTCTTAGCCTCAATTGCCATAGTTTGTTTTTTGGTGGAAATAACAGTATCAAGGCACTTTTTCGTCAAATTCTGGCTTTCAGAACTATTCAGTTGCTCTTAAACTTTTATTACTTTATAAACACTGATACTCTGACAATTGTAGTATTCAAAAGGCTCTCCAATGAGAATTGTATGATTTCAACTTTCTCATGTGCTGTACAGAAAATCAATATTTGTCAATGTGTTTTACATGGCATATGTTGAAATTCAATAAAATTTTCCTCTATGCTTTAGTCAAGGTTTTCTAAGTTCAAATTAATCTATTTTGCAATATAATATATTGTAAATACGGTAAATATATGATATATGAATGGATTGATTAAATAGCTATGAACGATGGATTGTGGGGGTGCATTAAGTTTTTTGTATGTGTAGTTTTCAGATCATTGAAGAGATACATCCTAATGAAATAGAATCCATACAGTTGTGGCTTTTGAAAATGTAGGAAGCTAACTGTGATGCTTTTGAAATGGAACACTGATAGATAAAAGCAGTCTGTCAGAGTTAGATGCATTCAACAGAAGAAAAATATCAAAATAATCTGAGCAAGTGCGTGTGAAAAAACTTGGTTTTCATTTTGTATTATTTGCCAAAGAATGACAAAGTGACTTCAATAAGGTACCATGATAAATGAGAGGTCATAAAATATAGTTGTAGAGGCTATGGAACTTGAATGTCTGAATTAAGTTCCAATTCCACTATTTACTAATTTTGTAAATTTCAACTAGTTAATTGTTCTCTGTTTATGTATTAGTGAATGTAAAAGGATAAGAACAGCACCTGAGGCATTGTAAATGAGAAATGATAACTGTCATACAGGGTCCCAAACCATTCATTTTTTTCTTTCTCTCAGGTCATTAACTCAATCACACACATCAGACGGACAAAGGCTTTCAGTGCTTTACACTCCAAATCTCTCAAGAGATACAGTTGTCCCTGTATTGTGGAAATTAATGGTCTTCTTTAAGTCTCTGATTGTCAGACTTAGGTGAGCAGCTGCATTATAGCTTTGGCGTGATTAGTCAGAAACCATGGAAGTATAGTGTAATCATCTACA
Source organism: Ochotona princeps (assembly GCF_030435755.1). NCBI lineage: Eukaryota > Metazoa > Chordata > Mammalia > Lagomorpha > Ochotonidae > Ochotona > Ochotona princeps. Next base: position 60,410,626 of record NC_080865.1, on the reverse strand, counting down.
TTTTAAAAATACCTTACTTTTTTATTGTAGAACTTCATGTCACAGTGTAGGAAGCTATGTTTGAGAACGGTCTGTTTATAGAACAGCAAATGTGCTTACAGTCAACTATAACCATATAATAGATATTTTGCTTTTATTATCACTTCTCATTTTTGATTAGAATTATCTATATATGTGCTTCCTAATTTCTACCCAATATCTGTTAGCTTCTGTAGTGCTAACTATGTTTATGAATATTTATCTTTTGTATACATATTTCCTTTGCTTCGCCTCATTATTTATAAAGGTGCCTGACCTACGATAAACATTTAGCAAAATTTTTCTGAATATATAGAAGCAATAGAGAGAATCAAAAGTGATATTCAATGAGTGATTTTCCCTCACACAATCTTCAGAGATGTGTTTCTTATTTTTATTTGAAAAGTAGAATTGTAGAGAGGGAGAAAAAGACCATGTGAGAGACATACCAATCCCCCAAATTCCTGCAACTGTTGAGGCTGTAGCAAGCCAGGCAAAATGCAGCATCCACAAGGTTCACCTTGGTTTCCCATGTGGTTGCAGGGACCCAAACACTTGGGCTATCCTGTGTTGCTTTCTCAGGTCATCAGCAGAGAGTTGGATTACAAGTGGAGTAGCAATTACTCAAACTGACACCTGTATAAGCTACTAGCATCTCCGGTAGTGGTTTAATCCACTACATCACAGCACAAGCCCCAGACACTCAGCTTTTTTTGTTTGTGTTTTTGAAAGTAATAAAACTTTTTATTACAGAAAATATTAATACATATTTTAATTCATCATCTAAATAGCTATTTTTATATCACAATTCTACTTATTTCTTTATTTTATTTTATTTTTTATTGTTACCATTTTATGATTCCGTTCCTTAGGATCTTGGATTTCCTTTATGGGACACAGTCAAAGCAGTGTTAAGAGGAAAGTTGATCTCAATAAATGTTTATATTAAGAAATTTGAAAAGCACCAAGTAAATGAGCTAGCCCATACATTAGAAGGAGTTAGAAAAACAGAAGCCAAGCAATCCCAGGATTAGCAGCGGAAAAGAAACAACCAAATAAGGGAGCGAAATAACAAACAGAGAACAATATATAAGATCAGTAAATCAAAGAGCTGTTTTTTTTGCTAAAATCAACAAAAGAGAGCCCCCTCTAGCCCAACTAATTAAAAAAAAAAAGGAAGGGAGGCAATGCAAATCAATAGGATCAGAGACAAAAAAAGGAATGTAGCAAAAGATACCTTGGACATACATAGAATTATTATGGTTAGAAGCAACTGTATGCGAACAAATCAGAAGACCTAGAAGAGATGGATAGATGTTTGGACATATATAATCTACTAAAGATGAATCATGAAATAATTAATAGTCTAAAAAGACCTATAGTAGGACTTAGATTTAATCGGTAATTAAATCCCTCCCAAACCAAGACAAGTCCTGGACCAAACGGCTTAACTGAAGCATTCTATCAAATGTTTAAGAACTAACCCCAATCCTTCATGAGCTATTTCAAAAAATAGAAAGGGAGTCAATCTTTTCAAACTCTTTATATGAAGCCAATATTACCAAAGTCAGACAGATTCAAACAGTAAAAGAGAACTACAGACCTATATCCCTGATGAATTTAGACACAATGACTTTGTATTCATAATAATATTTTTTAAAAGCTTAAATGAAAATATAGATGCACCGATAAGAAAAATTGGGAGAGAAAATATGGAAAAAAAGATGTGATGATATTGTTTGCTTTCTGTAAGGTTTCAACACTTTACAAATTATCATAAAGGATATACATTTGAAATGGTTTTAAACCTTTGTTTTTTATATTTTAGCTGCATTGCATAAAATTTTATTAAATGAATTACTTTTTTATCCTCTCAGAATATATTTTGGCTTATTGTGTAATGGAAAGATCACTGAATGGATCAGATATTTCATCAATCATGTATTTCTTTTAGGATTTATTCATTTTTATTAGAAAGTCAGATATACAGAGAGGAAGAGAGACAGAGAGGAAGATCTTCCATGCGATGATGCACTCCCCAATGGCCGCAATGATCGGTGCTGCGCCAATACGAAGCCAGGAGCCAGGAGCCAGGAACTTCTTTCCAGGTCTCCCACGGGGGTGCAGGGTCCCAAGTCCTTGGGACGTCCTCAACTGCTTTCCCAGGCCACAAGCAGGGAGCTGGATGGGAAGTGGAACTGCCGGGATTAGAACTGGCGCCCATATGGGATCCCGGCGTTTAAGGTAAGGACTTTAGCTGCCCCAATCATGTATTTCTTTCCTAATTTTGCCTATGTCTAATTTGCCTTTGTCCAATTTGTCTAGGTCTAATTCATTAGTAATTTTTCCTGTCTGGAAAAAGTAGCCACACTTTCTAAATCATTCTGTGAGCTTTGTTATTTATGTATGCACTTTGTCTTATATAGACCTTACAACAGTTCTCTGAGGTAGTATGAATTATTTTTGTTCAGGCATGGCATGATGGCTCAGTTGCCTAATCCTCCCCTTGCAAGTACCAGTATCCTATAAGGCGCTGCTTTCTGTCCTGACTGCTCCACTTCCTATAAAGCTCCCTTCTTGTGACCTGAGAAAGCAGAGGAAGATGACCTAAAATTCTGTCAACCTAAACCGTTGTAGGAGACTAGAAAAAAATTCCTGCTGCTGGCTTCAGAATGGCTTAGATCCTGCCCTTGCAGCCATTTGAGGGTTGAAAATGACCCTTTTCTCTGTCTCTTCTTCTCTCTGTATATCTGTATTTCCAAAGAAAATAAATAAATCTTTTAAAATATAATAGTTCTTATTATAGCTGACAAACAGGCCATATTATAGAAATTAATTTAACAGAAATGTTCAAAAGAAGAAGCTTGAATTTATGTGGCTAACTCTAATGACAGGGCATTTGCTCTTCTATGCAATCTTTCTTGGATATCCTGCTGAGGTCAGTGACAACGGTGACATCTATGTAGTAGCTATAAATTACCACTAATAATTTAGTTTTCTGATTTAAATACTGAACATGCGTATGAATTCAAAGCAGTCTCAAGATTCCAAGAAATCATCATCTTAGAGCTGCTAATCTGAAAATCAAAACATAAACTGATAAAAATTCACCAAATAAATGTTTCTTGTTATGCAGCCGGTTAAGTGCTACTATGGACAACCCATTACCCATACAATTTTATTCTCAAACCTAATTAAATGAAATAAGCTAGGCATACAAACGAACATAACTCGTCTTATCCAGTACAAATAAAAAAAGAACTGAATTGTATTTATAGTAGCAATTTTCCCTACATACTTCCCCAGAAATATTAAAAAAATTCAACGCACTACTTCTAAGTTATTAAATATACAATAAGTGCTGTTTTGCAAAATGTTTTAGCAAAGAGAACTAATAAAATATTTTAATGCTTTTTTTCAGATTATTCATAAGAGTAATTTATCATTTACCTGTTAAGAAGTCTCAGTCTTTTCAAATTAGATAACCTTAATTATCTTGTAAAAATTTAATTTCTTCCAGGCAAAAAAAAAAAAAAAAAGCCCAGACTATGTTACTAACCTCAAAGAAATGCTAATAAATAAAAATAATTTAAAACCTTTATTAAGTTCAATTAATTGGTTGTAACTATATTTTTGTCATGCTTTAGTAGTCAGTATATTGTGAGCAATTTAGATGATCTCCAATTCAGTACAGCATACATGTTTTGCATAGTAAAGCAAAAATTGAGTGTCTTGATAATTACCAAAATCATTGGCCTGTTTGGTGTTTGTGATAAATTGGTTAATTAAAATTTTATTTTACTGCATTCCAAGTTTCAGTGGTATAAAAAAAGGTAATTTATTTTTCTGTATAAACTAATACATTCCCATTTCCACCTTTCACTGTTCACAAAAAAATCTAAAATTACGTTTTCATATAACAAAATTGCTACAGTGCACTTAATAACCTCAGACATTCATCTTTCATTTTGTATATTATTGAGATGGATATAATTACAAGTGTCACATGAAATATTATTATTCAGAAGGTTTAGGAGTCTAATAAATTCTTATTTATTCTCTGCTCATCGTAGCATGATATTAAACTATGTGGGTCAAAAACTGCATCGTAAAAGTCAGGAAATGGCTATTTCTGCAACATGCATTGATGACAAGTATCATATATACAAGGATGTTCATCTGTCTTGTAACACTATTTAAAATTCATGGTTTTTTTTTTTGTCTTGAAAGATAAATCATCATTTCAGTGTAAAAGCTAGTAAGTAAGTGCTGATATGTTGTTTTGGCCTAAAGACCATAGCCTGTGCTTTTGAAATGCAGACTTTGAATAAGTATATTTCAATATCTTTAGGAATGTTTTAAATCATTGGCATTTTTACCTCAATCCTAACAGATATGTGAATTATAAATAAATCTTTTTGCAGGTATGTCCACTTATTTAATTCAGTCCCTATATGGAGGAATCAAAGTAGAGGCTACACAAAGTATGTTACTGAATAACACCATCTGTTGGTTACTACAGACAACTGCAAAAAATTCAAAATAAATGTATTCCTGCTGTCTACGTCTAGGTTGTAATGATGACCTTACATTAAATATTTTCTATGTGCGAGTCTCAGTGTTAGATATTTTCCGCAATTTTTTTTCTTTTTTTTTTATGATTTGATACTGAATAGATACATTCTAAATTTGGCATTGCTGTCCATTTGCAGTTGTATGTGATTATTGTTATTATGAAGTTTTACTTCTCAGTAACTTATCTCTGATTCTTTTGAGAATCCTTCTTTAATTATTTTTTCTTTATTAGTTTGCATGTTACGCTTTTGTAGGTATGAGGATGCTTCCCCTTTCTGCTTCTCCATTTCCCCTCCCACTGTTTTCGCCACATTATTTTCGTAGCATAGTCCTTTAGTAACACTTACAAGTTTAACACTCTGTTATTTGAGTTCATTATGACATTATTAGTATAGCAAAGAGAATCAGTATTATATTTTCAAGGTGTAGTTAGCTGTTTCACCTGGGAGTCCTCCTTTTGTTCGGGAGTAGAGATGCATACAGCAATGTACCTTTACTTCCTGGTATGCTAGCCTGCATTTATGTACCTGTTTACATATATATGTATTTGTTCGTATTTAGCATGAAGTCTTCCTTATATCAGAAAGAACATATGATATTCATCCCTTTTGTAGTGGTTTATTTCAATGAGCATGTAGGAAATCAAGTTCCGGAACTGAAGCTGGTAAATGAATTGAGGCAGCCTGAACCACAACATAAGCAACTTACCTGACTTAACTGTCAGGTTAATTGCCCACTTGTGCTCTATCATTTTACTTGGTCCTACATTTGTAAGTTTTGCAAAATGCTCTACCATTATTAACATTTGAAAATTCTTAACTCATTTCCTTAATAAAGGAATTTTATTGCCTTAATTTTAAATACAAGTTAGTCTGAAAATAGAAGAAACGCAAAATATTACAAATAAAAGCAATTAATTTATAACATAAACATTACATATATATGTGTGTAATCAATTATTTATCTACATAATAAGTCCTAAATGTGAGTCCTAGCTAAGACTAAAGAGTTAAGACATTATTAGGATTGAAGCAAGAATTTTGTAAGATTCATGCCAATGAACTTTTTCTGTAAGAGAACTCCAGGTGGGGCAAGCCATGCAGATATTAAAGACTGAAAGAACTGAAGAAATATATTGCACTAGATACAACACAATCTGATTGAAAAATTCAAATTTTGCTGTGATAGTGGATAAAGCTGTCTTATTTTTTTGCATTTATGGAGTCAGGAAAAGAGAATCAAGGTGAACAATGTGGTAATTTGCCAAATTCTAGACTTGAAATGCTTACCTCATCTTTATGATCAAAATTAGTTTAAGTAATTTTTCCTTAATTAACTGGTAACACAAACTTCAAACATCATGAATACATATTTTGATACATTTCCTTTAGCTTGTGCAATACTTACAAATAAGCTTGAATACTTTTATGTGGTCAGCCACACTTCAATCTATCACAAGTCCCACTCATTTTTTTACCACATATGCCTTGTTTCTCAATTCTTTATTATAATTTCCTAGGGCTTTCAGTTTAAGATCCTATAGTGGGAGAGAATGAATATTTGTAATTTTTATAGAATATAAAAACTCATGTTTAAAATATTATTTGAAAAATATGAGTAAAATTAAAATTAAAAGGTAATTTAGCTTGGTGCAAGACCTTTTGGATCCATAAAAATCTTTCAGAACACACGATTTTTATAACTTTTTGAAGGCCTCTTGATTGTGTGGATTTCAAAATTTTCTTGCAATCGGTCACCTCGTCTTTTAATTCCATTTTTTCTTGAATTTTCTCAGCTATTCTCACAATTTGAACCTCAAATTATTCACCTAAAAGTGAAGATGTGTGTATTGCTACTAGGTAGATAACTATATTACTATTTAACTTTGATCACAGCCAGCATGGTGTCATGTGAAGCATACTACATTTATGACTTAAATACGGATACTAGCGTTGAGTGTTTAATGTTAACCTTTGTCAAGAGACATAAGACCCACAAGGTTTGACTAAGAGTGTTTTGTTTTATGTTTCAAGAATCTTCCAACTTATGTGATTCTAGGAATAATAACTGAATTCAAGTGCATCTCAAATGCTAATACTTTGATCATGCATGTAATGCATATACATTAAGTGCTTTTTAAAGAAACAGCTTTGCATAATGGTGATACATTTGTGCTTCCTGTCCTCATGTAGCTTCCAGTATCTTTGTGGAATTTTCTGTGTCTTGCAGAGTATAAAATTTTTTAAAAAATGTCTTGAACAACCATGTATCTTATACTTAAAAAAGAGAACATCTTTTTTAACTGAAAATTAAAACACAGAATTATTGAAATTCCTAGAAAATCTTTAAATGGGATATTAATGAGGAAAAAAAGATGAAACAAATAAAAGATTCCTTTTTAATATATTTTTATTTGGAATTTTGAATTATGTGGTGCAATTTTGTATAGACTGAGATTCCTCCCACAAACTCTCACCCCCTACAGATTTTCCCCATTATACTACAATGAGCCATAATTCTATCAGTCTCTTGTTTAAGTGTACTCCGACATTGTTGATACATACAATGCCAGACAGTCCAGCATCCCATTATCTGCACATGTCCAACAGTTTCATTGGGAATCCATATTTCATCTGAAAGTAGTGATGTATGTTCCATCATTCCCCAATACCTGTATATGATAGGCCCCAGTACTCCATCACCATACATTTTTATAATTGAGAAGCCATGAAACAAGGTCAACAAATGGTATGAGTTAGAACAGCCACAACAACAACAACAATAAATTACAGCACCATGAAAGGCAACCCACTGAGTAACCAACTCATGAGTGACAAAAAGAAAACACAAAAGTCTCTTGGGAAAATAGATGCCACCATGTAATCCATGAGCCAGTGATGGATTTGACAAGAGAAAAGAAATTATTTGGAATAAACAAAACTGAAATAAAAAACATCAAAACACATGGGATACAGCCAAAAAAAGCAAGAAAGTAAACAAAAAACAGTATGGATCCGATTATTGAAGTTATACTTTTCATGTTGGTTTTCTTATATAAGACAGAATATATAGTATTTGTCCTTTGTGATTGACTCATTTCACTGAGTATAGTGGTCTCTAGTTGGGACCACCTGGTTATAAATAGTATAATTTGATTCTTCTTAATACACAGTAGATGTATCACAGTTTCTTTAACCACTCTTCTTTAGAAGCACATCTGGATTGTTTCCATGTCTATACTATTGTAGATTGTGCTGCTGCAAATATAGGGTTACAGATCCCTTTCTCATATGCAGATTTCACTTCTATTGGGTATATTCCTATGAGCGGGATAGCTGGGTCATATGGCAGGTTTATTTACAATTTTCCAAGCACTCTCCATACTGATTTCCACAGTGGTTGTATTAGCTTACACTCCCACCAGCAGTGAAGGAGGGTGCCTTTCTCCCCACATCCATGCCAGTAGGTGTTGTTATTTCAGTTCGGAATGTAGGCCAGTCTCATTGGAGTTATGTGATTTTCATTTGTATCTCTCTGATGGCTAGGGAGCCTGAGTATCTTTTCATGTGCTTGTTAGCCATTTGACCCTGTTCTTTTGAGAAATGGCTGTTCATTTCATTTGCCCATTTTTACAGTTATTTTTTTTTTCTGTCCCTGGGGTTCTGAAGCTCTTTGTAAATCATGAATATTAGTCCCCTATCATTTGTTTAGTGTGCAAAACTTTCTCCCATTCTATTGGTTGCTTTTCCACTTTGTTAATAGTTTCCCGGGCCCAGCAGCGTGGCCTAGCGGCTAAAGTCCTCGCCTTGAACGCACCAGGATCCCATATGGGCGCCGGTTCTAATCCCGGAAGCTCCACTTCCCATCCAGCTCCCGGCTTGTGGCCTGGGAAAGCAGTCGAGGACGGTCCAATGCTTTGGGACCCTGCACCCGCGTGGGAGACCCAGAAAGAGGTTCCTGGTTCCTGGCTTCAGATCAGCACAGAACCAGCCATTGTGGTCACTTGGGGAGTGAATAATCAGACGGAAGATCTTCCTCTCTGTCTCTCCTCCTCTCTATATATCTGACTTTCTAATAAAAATAAATCAATCCCCGGGCCCGACGGCGTGGCCTAGCAGCTAAAGTCCTCGCCTTGAATGAGCCTGAATCCCATATGAGCGCCGGTTCTAATCCCGGCAGCTCCACTTCCCATCCAGCTCCCTGCTTGTGGCCTGGGAAAGCAGTCGAGGACTGCCCAATGCATTTGGGACCCTGCACCCGCGTGGGAGACCCGAAAGAGGTTCCAGGTTCCTGGCTTTGGATCGGCGCGTACTGGCCATTGTGGTCACTTGGGGAGTGAATCATCGGATGAAAGATCTTCCTCTCTGTCTCTGCTCCTCTCTGTATATCTGACTTTGTAATGAAAATAAATAAATCTTTAAAAAAAAAGATAAATAAATCTTAAAAAAAATTAGTTTCCTTTGCTGTACAGCAGTTTTTTTTTCTTGCCTAATTGTTCTGGCAAGAACTTCCAATAATATATTGAAGAGTAGTGGTGACAGTGGACATCCCTGTCTAGTCCCAGATTTTAGCAGGAAGGCTTCCGATCTTTCACCATTTAGTATGTTGCTGGCATTGGGTTTTTCATAAATGTTCCTTCTATGCCTATTTTGCTTAGGGTTTTCAGCATGAAGTGGTGTTGGATATTATCAAATGCCTTTTCTGCATCTACTGAGAGGATCATATGGTTTTTATTTTTCAATTTGTTGATGTGATGTATCACATTTATCAATTTGTGGATGTTGAATAATCCCTGAATGCCTAAGGTGTATCCTACCTGGTCTGGGTGAATGATCTACCTGATGTGCTTTTGAATTCTGTTTGCTAGTATTTTAAAGAGGATCTTTGCATCTATGTTCATCAAGGATATCAGTCTGTTCTCTTTTTCTGTTGTTTCTCTGACATTGATATTAAGGTCATATTAGTTTCATAGAAAGAGTTTGGAAGGATCGCCTCTCTTTCTATTGTTTGAAAAGGCTTGTGTAGGATTGGGGTAAGTTCCTCTTGAAACGTTTGTTAGAATTCAGCAGTGAAGCCATCTGGTCCTGGACTTCACTGGTTCAGGACCAGTGAAGCCATCTGGTCCAGGGCTTTAATTACCGATTTAATCTAAGTTCATGTTATTGGTCTATTTAGATTGTTAATTGCTTTTTGATTCAATTTTGGTGGATTGTATATGTCCAAAAATTTATCCATCTCCTCTAGGTCTTCTGATTTGTTCGCATATAGTTACTTGTAATAGTTTCTGGTGATTCTTTGTATTTCTGAGTTATCTGTTGTTACATCTCCTTTCTCATCTCTGATACTATCAATGCGCATTTTCTCCCTCCTTTTTTTGATTAATTGGGATAGTGAGGAGTCTATTTTGTTGATTTTCTCAAAGAACCAGCTCTTTGATTCATTGGTCTTATGTATAACTCTCCTGGTCTCTGTTTGGTTTATGTCCTCCCTTATTTTGATTTCTTTTTCCTACTAATCTTGGGATTGCTTTATTGTTGCTTTTCTTGTTGCTTCAGCTGTAATTTTAATGGATTTACTTGATGGTTTTCTAGTTTCTTCACATAAGCACTAATTGAAACGAACTTTCCTCTTAGCACTGCCTTGATGGTGTCCCATAAGTTTTGACATGTTGTATTGATGCCTTCATTTGTTTCAAGCAATTTTTTAATTTCTGCTTTGATTCGTCTCTAACCCATTGCTCATTTAGTAACATATTATTCAGTCTCCATGTGTTTACAAGTCTTCTTGAGTGTTTTGACTTCTTGATCTCTAGCTTCACTCCTTGATGGTCTAGGAAGATGCATGGTATGATTTTGACTTTTTAAAAATTTGCTGAATCTTGGTTTGTGGCCTGTAACATGGTCAATTCTAGAGAAGGTTCCATGTACTGATGAAAAAAACAAGTGTATTCTCTTCCTGTAGAATGAAAGGATCGATAGATGTCAACTAAGTGCATTTGCTCTAGAGTCTGGGTCAGTTCTGATGTTTCTTTGCTGAGTTTCTGGTTTTTTGATCTGTCCATTGATGTTAATGGGGTATTAAAGTCTCCCACTATGATTGTATTGGAGTCTATTTCTTCTTTTAAACCTGTTAATATTTGTTTCAAGTAGCTAGATGCTTTGGCATTTGGCATGTATACATTTATTATGCTGATTTCTTCTTTTTGAATGGATCATTTAATCATTATGTAGTATCCTTCTTCATCTCTTTTGAGGCTCTTCACATCAAAGTATATATCATCTGATATAAGAATGACTACACCTACACGCTTTTCCTTATCATATGCTTGGAATGTCTTTTTCCATGCTTTCACTTTCAATTTCTTCAACTTCTTTTGATCTTTGTTGTTGAGATGTGTCTCCTGTAAGCAGTAGATAGCTGGGTTTTGTTTTTTTAATCCAGTACACTAATCTATACCATTTGACTGATGAATTTAAACTACTTACATTCAGAGTTATTATGTATAAGGGGCAATTTGGTCTTGTCATTTTAACCATTTGTTGTTCTATGATTGAGGTTTCTCTTAGTCATTTAGTGAGATATTCTCCATATTTGCCTTTGTTTTTGGTGGTTGCTATTTCTTCTTTTTTTTTTTTTTTTCCCATGGGAACATACTTGAGCATCATTTGTATGGCAGGTTTAGATGAGACAAATTCTTGAAGGTTTTTTGTATTATGGAAGAATTTTATCTCATTTTCAAAGACAAAGGAAAGCTTTGCAGGAGAAGTTATTCTGGCCTGAACATTTTTCTCTTTTAGAATCTGGAATATGTTACTCCATTCTCTTCTGGCCTGTAGTGTTTCCTCTGAGAGATTAGCTGTGAGTTTGATGGTGGTTCCTCTATATGTCACTCTATTTTTTTTTCAAGTGCACATTTAAGGATTTTTTTTTCTTTCTGTTCAACTGAAGAGAGCTTGATTATTATGTGTTGTGATGAAGATTGCTTTTGGTCAACACTGTTGGGAGTTCTGTGGCCTTCCTCTATATTGTTTTCCAATTCTTTCCCCAGATTAGGGAAATTTTCATTTATTATTTCATTGAATATGCCTTTAATCCAAACTTCTCTTTCTGCAGCTTCTGGAACTCCCATTACTCTTATTTTGGGCCTTTGAATCATATCTTTTACTTGTTGCATACTTTTTTTTTTTTTTTAGCTTGACCCAGCTCTGCTTCCAGCTTTTTGTTTGTTTCCCCTGATGACAGGAAATATCTTCCAATTCTAAAATTCTTTCTTCTGCCTCATTCTTTCTATTTTTGAGACTCTCCACTATACTTTTAATTTGCTCTACTGTGTTCTTAACTTCGATATATCAGCCTTGATTTGATTCATTGCTGCTATTTCTTGTGTAATATATTCCTTAAATTCTTTGAAATCTTGTATGTGCTTCTCATTGTTATCAGAAGCTTTATAATGAGTTTTCTGAATTCTGTGTCCCCCATTTTCTCATTTACTTTCTCAGTTAACTCTGAGGATGAGGCAAAACTTTTGCCCCTTTGCTGGAGAGTCTTTAGTAACATTCATAGTGCATTTGTCTTTTCTTTTACCTTTTGTAGTTGCCATTCTAGTTGACAGGCTGTTCTCTAAGATGCATTACCTACAGGCATACAAGTTGATTTTTATGTTCAATCAATGCCCTGGATTTGGAAAACACAGTTGTCCTGAATAATTGCTTTGTTGGCAGCACTGATTTTGTAGGCAGTACTGATCTTGTCGACCCTTGCTAGCCAATAAGTCTGAGTGCTTCCTCGAGTTATTTTGTGTGGAGTTGGTGGCTTGCCTTGCGGGGGCTGTTTTTTCTGTGGAGCCTGAGTAGTGCTCTAAGATGGTGGTGATTTTGTTCACAGCTTAGTTCTTGTGCAGCTCAGCTGTCCTCCCTTCAGTCTAAAAACGCTTGGTTCCGTGACATTGATATCTGAGTGCTACTGAATTAGCGCATGCACAGTTTACCACTCCTCCTCTTGCAGTTTATCAATGTTTGGAGCTCTTGCCTCTCTATGCAAGATGACACCCGTAGGGGCACCAACAAAGATCATGGGGCTGTCAGTGGTCAGCTCCAGGGATCACACAGACCCTGCAGGCTGCAAGGCTGGTGCTGTGGGCTCAGATCAGAGCAATTAGCTATTAACAAGTCTACTCTGGACCTTCACCTGAAATTCACACTTGCTGCCATACTACTCAACATGGTGCCAGGCAGAACACTGTTGGATAATTGGGGCTGCTGGCTTTGAACTCCAGGGACCACACAGACTCTGCAGGGAGTGAAGCTGGTGCTATGCGCTGCACTTGGATCAGTTCCATGTGATCAGCCAGAAATGAGCGTCCTCTTGGCCTCTCCTTCAACTCCATGCTCAACCTCTCCACACAAGACAGTGCCCTATGCCTCCTACTCTTTCTCTGCCTGCGGCTGGGCCAAGTCACCCGGCATGATTGGCAGGTCCCAGACTGCACTTGCCTCTCAAGCTCCCCATGTGAACCCAGGCTCCCACCTGGCTGTCACAAGAGCTGAGCGGAGGTCACTGAGTGATGTCTGGCTGACACTGCAAATGGATAGCCGGAACATGGATCACAGCAGTCTGAGTTGCTGCTCGACGACTGCTGGGTTTTTCTGTCTACTGCAACACTGCTCTACCACTGCCACAGCTTCCCTGTGTCCACGGGGTCCCTGCTTACTGCCTGACTCCTATTTTTCCCTATGATCTGCTTCTTGTACTTCACCCTAATGATTCTTCATCTTATCAAATGTGTCTGTATGCTATGCCACCATCTTACCTCTCCAAAACATTCATTTTTAAGAGACATACTAGGGTTCTTGGAGGGGTTAATATTGCAAAAAGTATCACTAGTTAATTTTAGATTTAATTTTTTTGAAATTTAACTGTAACATTTTTTAATTTTAGTTTCACCATAGTCTCAACTCTGTGATTTCTTTTTTTGCAAACTGAAATTATATAGAAAACAATATGAAATAAAATTAAAATGAAAATGTAGCTATGAAATTATCTGAAAATACTATTAAAAAGTGAATATAAATAGATTGGAATAGAAAACACAGAAATAAAGATTCAATTTTTGATAAATGAGGCATCACAAATTTGCAATTAAAGAAAGAATTATTTTACAATGGTACTTTGATGATTATTTAGCTGTAAAGACACATTATTTTACATTGTCAACTCGCACTATATATCACAATAAAGGTCCAGATGGTTGATACAGTTAAATGTAAATCATCTAACTATAATTAGAAACATAAAACATACTGGAAGACAAGCCATAAAAAAGAGGAAAATATGAACATTAATCTGCCTTTTGGATAGGAAAAGATTTATAAGACTAAAACCAAATCAGGAAAAGAAAACATAATGGAAATTAATATTGTTTTATCTTAAAGAACTGTAAAATTCAAATATCAAGGTATCAAGATTCGCCCTAGTGTTTAAGACACTGCATGATCTTATGTAAACCATCTGTATTAGCCATCATAGTAATTGTATTTGAATTACAGCTCTACTCTGTATTTTAGTTTTCTGCTAATTCGCATCCTGGAAGGCAACAGGTGGTGGTTCAAGTAGTGGGATACCTATCATCCATATGGGTATCTGAGTTGAGTTTTCAGCTCCTGGTTTCAGCCTCACACTAGCTCCAGCTATTGTAAGCATTTGAACTATGAACCAGCCCAAGGGAATTTTTCTCTGTTTTTCTGTTTCTCTTTCTGTATCTCATTAAAAAATCAATGTTTTACTCCAGAAACCTCTCAAACAAATAACCAAACCAACCAACAAACAAAAAATCTAGAATAGATAGAGAACAACAAGGAAAGCCTAGAATCAGACAGGAAGCGGTCAGCGTGGACTCACTTATATCTTACTAGGTGGGACACAAAGATTACTTACTCCTCACTGGGGCATTTCTCTGTACACCCCTCCATAAAACTGTTCTGCACCTAAACTGTTGACATAGGTCTTGTTAGAGTCATAAGCCAGTCTAGACTTCCCGGAAAAAAAAAAGCCAGGTTCACCAAAATTACACTTCAACGCTATAAAAAGCTAAATACTACACTGAAAATAGACACGAGACAACTGAGTAGTAATCTATAGCCATCCTAAGGTTTATAGAACCTGGTTGTATATAAACTAAAATGGAAATGTCAATGCAGAAGTCACAGGATGTGGTTAAGAACTTGCTTTTTTTTTTCTTTTTTTAACATATTGGTTAATCAATACTATGTCCACTAATCCCATAACGTTATAAATTATTTATTGCTGATGTCATGTTGGGGCTTTTAATTGATCGAGATGACACTCTGCCAGCTCTACCTTCAGACCAGAGATGGTCTCCCCGAGAAGCCGTTGAATTTATCTGGACAATAAGATGCTGGACTCTATGCTTGGTATATGCTTGCAATGAAAGAATCTCAACTGAACTTGAACTGTGGCAATGCAGCAAGGTGGAGGACTCCACCATGGGGGTAGGGTTTGTGGAGGGGTTGGGGGAATCCCAGTACCTATAAAATTGTGTCACATAATGCAATGTAATAAAAAAATTATTTATTTGAAAGGCAGACTGACACAGAGAGAGGAAGAGAGAAACAGAGAATATTCCATCTTATTATACAACTCCCCAAATGGTTTTATGGAGTAGGTCTAGGCAAGGCTGAATAAAGCAGTCTGGAATACCATGTGGGTCTTCTGTACGTGTGACAGGGATTGAATCTCTTCACAGCACAATCTTCTGATACTTTCCCAGGTTTGTTACAGGGACTGACTTGGAAGAAGAGTAGCTGGTTCTTAAACCAATTCTCTGATGTGGGATTCTGGTGCTAGCAATGGTTCAACACACTCCACTACAACATTAACCCTGGAAAATTCAGCAAACCAAAACAAAGATAAATTTTAAAAAAATGTATGTTTCAAAAGTAAGGATGTATTGCAGTTGAAATTGTGGCGTAGCAGTAAAGCCACCACTTGTGATGCCTGAATCTAATATGGGCGTTCTTCAAGTCTCATTTGTTACACATCCAACCCATTTCCCTGCTAATAAATTGCGAAAAAGAGTAGAAGATGCCCCGCGTATTTTGGCCCCTACCATCCAAGTGGGAGATGAAGATGAGGCTCTTGGCTCCTAATTTTGTCCTGGCTGATATGAGAAATAAACCAGTAGATGTATATTTCTCTCTCTTTCCTTTATTTCTGAAATTCTAGCTATTAAATAAGTAAGCTAATAAATAAACATATTAAATAAACAAATAAATAAATCATTTTTTAAAATTATGTAAAATAAAATGAAGAAAGAAAACCCTTAATAGGTATGTAGTGCCTACATCTGAGTGTTCTTCAAAAAGTTCACAGGGAAATGCATATTATGAAAAAATATACAAGTATTTCAAAAATTGTATTTTTATTTTTCTACAATTTTTGAAGTATGCATATATGTATGTATGTGGAAAAACCTCTAAAGTACCCATACAAAAGAAAACAAAACATAAAATCATAGAATGAAAATAAAAGAATAACTTTAAAAAATAAGATATATGTGCTCAATTTCATGTGTTGGTAAAGAATTGAATGTGTATGCATACATAAATATATATCAAGCTTTATTTATTTGATGAAAGAGTTAATGGTAGAGAGAGAGAGCGAGAGAGAGAGAGAGAGGAGCAATCACTCTTCCATCTGTTTCTTTACTCCTCAGTTGGCCACAGTAGCCACACTGGGCCCAGACAAAGTCAGGAGCCCTGAGCTTCATCTTGGTCTGCCACATGGATGGCAGTGTCCAAATTCTTGGGAGATATTCCACTGATGTTTCCAAATCATCAGCAAGGAACCAGATCAGAAGTTGAGTAATCAGGACATCAAACTGTGCCATATGGAATGTTGGCATAGCAGGCAATGGCTTTATCTGTTACAATAATCACCACAAATATTACATATATTTATATAGTGATGTAGTTATTTTCATAATGAAAATATTGAAGTTTGAAAAGAATGCAATAAAACTGAAAATTGTTTCTAGAGTGTCAACTTAAAAATGCTTCTGCGAACCACTTTATCAATAGAAAGTAAGGCCATCACAGTTTAATATTGTAAATCCTGTTGCCATCTTGTACTAAGGAAATATATATGCTTAATTTTGGCTAAGGTAATAATTAATAAATGTCAGGAAGTCATCAAAATTGCTAAGATTATTTTAGCAAAACTATTCAATGAAATGCGATTTACAACAAAGGCACACTGTAAACAGCAAGACTATTCAATAGAAAAAAGAATGCTTACATAAATTATGCAGGAACATAACTATTAAAATATTACAAAATAATTTACACTGATTTGAAAACAAAAGACTACAGTAATCGTTAATAAATAGTATATGTTTACAACATGCCACACATTTTAATATAAGCTGTAAATGCATTAATCCTCTAAAGAAACTTTATCACAGGGACACTGGAGAGAACAGCTAAATACAAAATTAGTAAGTTTGATCTCAACAATGTTCAACATGCATAAGAGAAAACACTGAACATTTGCACATGGAAATATATGCAAAAACAAATCATTTTCTTCTTTTGGAATTCACTTCATATTACACTTAGAAAAAATGTTTAAATTATAAAATCATAACAAGGAAAAACAAGTAGAAAATACATTATATTATCTTTATCGCATTAATTTTTGTTCTGTTTCTGACCCTTTCTTTGATCTTGATCCTTAATACTTCATGTCCAACTACACCTATGAAGCAAAATTGAAAAGATCATTTGATCTGTCTACCTATAATACAAATGCTATATAAATATAAATGTTTCTACCAAGTGTTTTTTTTTTTTAAGATGTATTTTTATTGGAAAGTCAGATATACAGAGAGGAGGAAAGACAGAGAAGTTCTTCCGTCCACTGATTCACTCCCCAAGTAGCCTCAGTGGCCAAAGCTGCGCCAACCCAAAGCCAGGAGCCAGGAGCTTCTTCCAGGTCTCCCACACAGGTGCAGTGTTTCAAGGCTTTGGGCCATCTTCGACTGCTTTCCCAGGAAACAAGCAGGGAGCTGGATGGGAAGCAGGGCCTCAGTTATATGAACCAGCAACCATATGACATCCCAGTGCTTGCTAGATGAAGACTTTAGCCACTAGGCTACAACACCGGACCCTCTACCAAGTTTTTGTTCAATTTCATTTTATGTGAAAGCATAGAGACAGAGAGTCATAAAGAGAGATATCTTCAAACATCTAATTCACTCTGCGAATTCCCACAGTAGTCATGCACCTGAAATCCAATGTGAATCTGTTATATATTTAGCAGGGAATCAACTACTTGATCCGTCAGCTGATGCTTTCCACAATGTGTGCTAGGAGGCATCTAGATTAGAAACAGAGTAGCTAGACTTTGATTGCAGAATCAGAGACTGGATGTGGAATTTCAAGTGGTGATTTAGGATACTGTGCTAAATACCCAACCTCATAAATTGTTTTTTAAACATTTATTTTTATTGCAAAGCCAGATACACAGAGAGAAAGATTTTCCATCTGTTGGTTAATTCTCCAAATGGCCACATATTTCAAAGCCAGAGTACAGAAACTTCTTCCAAATCTCCCACTCGGGTGCAAGGTTCCAAGGCTTTGGGTCATCCTCCACATTTGCTTCAGGCCACAAGCAGGGAGCTGAATGGGAAGTAAAGCTGTCAAGTCATGAGCTGGTACCCTAATGGGAAGCCAACACTTTTAGGTGGAGGATTAGGCAATTGGTCTGGGGTTTAGCCCTGTCAGCAGGCCCTGAGGTCACTGAGGCAGATGGTGGCCTTCAGCCACAAAAACCAAAAACCGCTGGAGACAAGCTGGTGAGGAATGTGTGCTTTATTATGCAGAGGTTACAGGTTTTAAAGGGTAAGGAAGGGCAGGGCAGGAGGGAGCCTTCCAGCACACCCCACGCCCACCAAAGATGCTGTAATTGACTGTATGACACGTCTATCTCCCTAGATCTTCTGGTGATGTCAGAGGTCATGTTCAGGTATACTCCCCTTGACCTTCTAGCCATGTTGGAGGTCACACTCCACCTGTAGGCCTGAAGGCTCTGCCTCAGGCCAAGGGGAGGGTTAGGTTTAAGCCAAGCTCTCCAGGCAGCAGGGTCGGGATCTGGAGCGATGCCCACAAATTGCGCCATCATTCTGTCCCCAGTAAATTGTTATTGGAAGACAAGATAAAATGATTTAGCTGAAAGTTATACAAACAAATAGGTATAAAATTTACTTAAATAGGGGCCAGCATGGTAGCCTAGTGGCTAAAGTCCTCACAATGCATGTGCCAGGATCCCATACGGGTGCGCTTATATTCTTGGAGGCCTCACTTCCCATCCAACTCACTGCTTATTGCATAGGAAAGCAGTGGAGGACGACCCAAACCCTTGGGAGCCTGCACCCGCAAGGGAGACCCAGAAGAGGCTTCAGATTGGTGCAGCTATGGCCAGTGGCCACTATAGAGAGTAAATCAATGGACAGAAGATCTTCCTCTCTGTCTTTCCTCCCCTCTGTATATCTCACTCTATGATAACAATTAAATAAATATTCCAAAATATCTATCATAAAGTTCCTTCAAGTTTAAAATATGTGTTTTTTACAGTTCTATCTAAACTGCCCTTTCTAATATCTAAAGAAATATATATATATACAATGATTCTCCAAAATTTGTGCATCCAAGATCTTACATTAATTTTATGATGTGACAGAGGTAGCAACTCTTCTATTTATGTTCCTGTTGAATACTGTATGATTTGTTTCTTACTACAAGCCTGTGTAATTTATTTATTTTTTTTGTCAATAAAGATGACATCCAAAGAGAGAAATTTTAGTATTTAAAGAAAAGCAAGTTATATTTACTGGCCAAAGAAATATCTAGTGAAAGTGTTTGAAAGAGAATAGAGTAGAATGATTTTGACATCTCTGCCACAGATACCTCAATTTAACAGAAATACTTGGATCAATTCTCTTTGTTACAAATCTAAAAACTGGTTTAACATTTCCTGTACCATGAGTGAGTACAAACTCAGCCACATTTTAGCTCTTAGAAGACTTGTAACTAAACTTTTGCCATAATCTTCACCACTGGTCAACACCATATAATTAGGAAAAAAAATGTCCAGCTCTAAATATCTCCACAGGAGATGAAAGAGATAGAGTGTACATGTAACATCCTGAGGTTTTCAGGGGCTTCTCATGACACAGTCACCTCTACTTAATGTCTTGAAGTAGGAATAACCCGGCTACTTGAGTCCACAGAAACAAGTCAGCAGTTTGAACATAAAGCGTGGCTGCTGGGATTAGAACGGGCACCCATATGGGATCTCAACACATTAAAGGTGAAGACTATAGCCATTAGGCTATTGCTCCAGACCCCCATGATGTATGATTTGTAGTCTAAGATCTGGGATTAATTCCCTCACCCTCTTCCAAGTTAATCATGAAAGTTCTCTCTGTGTGACACTTGAAACTTGAATTTTTTTTATTATGAGTATCATTTTATGATACAGTTCTGTAGACTCCTGATATTTCCCTTATCCTAGCCCCATTCCTCGCCCCCACCTAGTTCCTCTATATCATTACTAAAATATAGTTCTCCACACACAGTCATATGTCCATCATTGCAGGCATGGACAATGCCAGAGAGTCCAGCATCCTATTGTCAAGATATAGTAAACAGTTTCATTGTAAGTCCATTTTGTCTGGAAGTAGAAATGCATACTACATTGGGATATCCTCACATCTGGATGTTAGTCTCCATTTCACAGCTACTGTACATTCCCTCAAATGAAAAATCATAGTACAAAATCAACAATAGAAAGAAAAATAGAAATTTACAATGCCATAAAGTTAAATAACATGTCACTAGATATGACAGTCTCCATTACACAGCTACTATACATCCAAATGCCACAAAACAAACTCATCATCAGGAAGAAAAAACAAATTAACAACACCATGAGGTTAAATAACATGCTACTAAATGACTAACGTGTAGCTGAAGAAATGAAAATCAAAAACTTTCTTGCAGAAAATGATGCCACTGCATGATCTATGAGTCATTGAATGATGTAATCAGAAGAAAGTGTTTTGAAGAGATGAAACTTACAGAAAACATCAAAACCTATGTGATATAGCTACCGCTGATTTTTGTTGGTGAAATGTGTCTCTTCTAGACAACAAATAGATTGGTTTTGTTTTTTAATCCAGTCTACTAATCTATGATGTTTGCTTGAGCTTAAGCCATTTACATTCAGGGTTAATATGTATGGGTGGTACTTTGTTCCTGTCATTTTAGGAATGAGTTGCTTATTGGTTTAGTTTCCTGTTATCATTTTACTGGGATGTTCTTTCCATTTGCCTTTGGTTTTGTTGGGTATTATTCCTCTTCTCTGTCAAGAGAACATCTTGAAGTATCATTTGTAGGGCAGGTTTGGAAGAGGCAAATTCTTTTAACTATTCTTTACAGTGGAAGAATTTTACTTCATTTTCAAAGACAAAAGAAAGCTTTGCTGGATATGTTATCCTAGGCCAACAATTTTTTTCTTTTAGAATCTGGAATATGTCACTCCATTCTCTTCTTGCCTGTAGAGTTTTCTGTGACAGATCTCCTGTGAGTTTAATTGGCATTCCTTGATATGCCAACTGATTTTTTTGACGTGCACATTTAAGGACCTTTTCCTTATGTTCAACTGAACAGAACTTGATGATCATGTGTCTTGGTGAAGACTGCTTTTGATCAAGACTGTTGGGAGTTCTGTGCCCCTCTTGAATCTTGTTTACAAATTTTTCCTCTAGATTAGGGAAATTTTCCTTTATTATTTCTTTAAATATATCTGTAAAACCGGTTTCTCTTTCTGCACCTTCTGGGACTCCCATAACTCCTAGATTTGGCCTCTTAATAGTGTCTTTCAATTCTTGAATACTTTTTTTGGTCTGATCCAGCTCTGCTTCCAGCTTTTTTTTGCTTCCCCCTGATGACAGGAAATATCTTCCAATTGTGAGATTCTTTTCTGCTCGCTTCATTCTATTTTGGAGACTCTCCACCGTACTTTTAATTTGCTCTACTGTGTTCTTAATTTCTGATATATCAGCCTTGATTTGCTTTATTGTTGCTATTGTTTGTGTCAAAATATTCCTTAAATTCTTTGAACTCTTGTATGTGCTTCTCACTGTTGACCAGAAACTTTAGAATGAGTTTTCTGAATTCTGTGTGCCCCATTTTCTCGATGTCTTCCTCAGTTAACGCTGAGGTTGGAATAGGGTTTTGCTCCTTTGCAGGGGAGTTTTCAGTAATATTCATTGTGCCTTTGTCTCTGCTTTTGCTCTTGATCATTGTACATCTGGTTAGCAGAGTCTTCTCCTTGGGGCAGGTTTCTAAGTTGTGTCATCCACAGGTCTGAAGTTCAATTTTACTTATTGCAGTTGGTACACAATTCTTTGCTTGCAGTCAATTGTGCCACTCCCTCCAGCAAGTTCCTGGTCTGGGTACTTATGTTAGATTTCTACCACGGTCTCCACAGTCCCAACTCCTGGCTCACCAATCTCCATCTCCTGGTACCGTGCTGAGGCTGCACTTTTGTCTGTACAACCTTTCTACCACTTCCAGTTTTAGCAGTTCCTAAGATTAGGGAGACACCAGACATCCTATAGAGCTAGGCTGCTGGTGGCAGTGATCTTGCCAGAACCTGTTGGACATTAGGTCTGGGTGCCACATGGACCTATTTTGACCCGTATGATGCCACAGTCAGTATTATTTTCCTGCGGGACCAGTGGAATCCACTGAACTCAGTGAGATCTCGTGAGCTCAGCACATGCGCAGTTCACTGTTGTCCCCTGCAGTCCTAAAGCTATTGCCACTGTACAAAATGGTGCCTGATGTACCACTACTAGAGTTCTTGATCTGCTGGCCATCAGATCTGAGGGCTACCCATACCTGTCTTGGGTGGAACCTGTAGAATGGCGCATTGCTACAGTTCATTGAGTCAAAAATGATTTCACTCTCAGCTCAGTTTATGCTCAGTTCTTTCCTTGCCTTTGCCTCCTTAAGCGAAATGGCACTTGATTGAGCTCTAGGGGACTGATTCGCCTGTCAAATCCACCCTTTTCTTGCAATGGCCATCTGGGATCTGCTGCTCTGTCTCTGCTCCTGGTCAAATCAAACATACCTGCAGGACAGACAGTTCTTTGTCTGGGTTCACCTCCCAAGCTCCCAGTGAAAATCCCTTCTCACCTGGCTGCTGTTGGAGTTCCAGCTGCTGGTGGAGTTCAGATCTCCGTTAGCTGAATGCACCTCGAGTATCAGTCACTGCAACACCACTCCGTTGTGTCCACTGCTCTCCTGCATCTGTCAATCTCCAGGTACCCCTCTGCTGTTGTTCTGTCCTCTCCTATTTCCTGGAATGTGTCCTCTGCTTCATCCTGATTAAATGTTTCTCAGTCCGTTTAAACGTGTCCTTACCCTATTCTACCATTTTGATTTGTCTTATACTTGAAACTTGAGATGGGACAATGTGGGTGACTTCTTTCTCTTGCCAGTGCGTACTTTGTCATTATTATGCTAAACCCAGAGACTGTGATCTCTGACAGGGCTTCCTCATTTCTTGAGATGGTGACTCAGCACATGAAAAAATGTTTAAATTTTTGGTTCTGTGGGGAAATGGTCATCAAAGCATATTGCTCAGCTACCATCTTGCTTTATTTCTAGCTCCTCTGGATAATTAATATAATTGGAGTCATGCAAAAGGTGATATTTTGAACCTGATTTCTCTCACTTAACAATGTTTTTGGGGTCCCTTCACATTGCAGCATTTACTCCAATATTTTTGTATTATCTGTTTGTTGTTGTTTTGTTTTGTCTTAAGATATTTTTTTTCTATTTTTCTGAATGGCAATATTAGAGAGAAAGAAAGACAGAGAAAGAGAGATCTTCCATCCACAAATGAATGCACCAGTCACAGCTGAGCCATTGTTAAGCTAGGATCTAGGAGTGTCTTGAATCTCCCATTTGGGTGCAGGAGCCCATGAACTTGGGTTATCTTCTGCGGCTTTCTCATGCCATAAGTAGGGATCTGGATAGCAAGTGGAGAGCTGGAATCAAACTGACACCCATAGAGGATGCCAGCATTGCAAGTGGAACTTAGCTTACTAGGCCATGGCGCTGGCCCCTATTCCAATATTATGACAAGATAATATTCCAGTGATTGTGTATATCACTATTTGTTTTCCATTCATCTATTGATAGGCAATTAATATGTGTGCACTGTCTGTTGTGAATAGTGCTTCCATGAACTTGTTCACCAGGCATTTGTCTTTCTGTTTTTAGTTCTTTACCATACATGTTTTGAGGGAGAAATGGAGTCATATGGTAAATTATATGTTTAATTATTGGGATAACAGCCACATTGTTTTCCACAGAATGTGAGCCACTGTATGAAAGGGTTTTTTTTTGTTCATGTATTTCAACATTTGTTATTTTTAACTTTAAAGAATTATTTTAAAAATGCTCCTTGATGTTTTGTAGTGTTACCTCACAGAGATTTTGATGTATATTCCCCTAAGAACAAGTAATATGTAATGCCTGTTAATGTGTTTGTTGCCCATTTGTATAATGTTTTGGAAGAATAAATGCATTTTTTATTTCTATTGCATGGTTTATCCTTTCCCTATTGAGATACAAGAGTTATTTATATTCTGGTTACAGAATATTTAGTTATGTAGTATGCAAATAATTTCCACTTTCTTGCTACTTTCTTCTGATTAGCAGAATTTTTAATTTTTATAAAGTCTGGTTTACTTTTATAATCATTCCATGGTCTTTTTTTGTTTTTAGGGTTTTGTCTAAGAATTTATAGTCAAATTGAATTATATTTGACCAGAAAGTTTATGGTCAAATATCTATACATTTTCTTTTAATGGTTTTACATTTTTACTCATATTTAGGTTGTTGACTTATTTTGAATTCATTTTTGTGTGTTATGCTCATGAAATTAGGTGCTCACCTTTATTCATTTACATAGAGGATATCTACGTTGTCGAAGAGCCATTTCTCAAAGATAAAATACATTCCTTTATGAATGGTCTGATATGTTGAATTTCAAGTAGTCATAGATATACAAGTTCATTGCCAGAATCTCAATTTTGTTCTACTGTCACATATGTCTTTGTATTTACCAGTGCCACACTGTCATGACAATGATGTATTTTCAATAAATTTTGAAATGAGGAAGTATGATATGGTATGGTTTGAATATCTCCTCTAAAATTATGTTGAAATTCAATACTCAGCGTGGTATTAGGTAGTGGGCACTTTAACAGGGATTAAATCATGAGAGCTCTGTCCTCCTGAAGGAACTGAGACCTTAATCCTGATGGGTACACACCATGAGTCTTAGCACTCTTCACAAAAACTGTAGAAGCATGAATTCCTCTACCTTAACTTCAAAGTATGTTGTACACTACCTGGAAGCCCAGATGCAGATTTCTCATGGGAACAGAGCCCCTCCAGAAATTCTCAACTATTGTTATGCACAAAGGAACTATAAAGCTGGAATTGTTAGAAAAGGTCTCCATTGCAGCAATGTTCAAGGGAGCCATGGAAAGCCACTCAATCCTCCAGAGTTATAATGATATCAGCTCACAGAATCAACATGAGAGAACTGTAGACATGAAACCAATCTCTGTACCAGTGTACTCGATTTGTGAATATAGGGTCAAATATTATTCTCTAATTTCAAGACTTAATGCCTACTGTCTTGGGTTCTGCATTCTCTTAAGACCAATTACCTCTTGTATCACCCTTTGTAATAGGAATGTTAATCTTAGGCCTGTCTCATCATTGTATTTTAGAAATAGATAACTTGTTTTTATCTCATTGGCTTACAACCTGAAGTAAATTTGTGTCACCATGAAATATGTCTTGAGTGTTATGCGTAATTTAGATGAGATATTTGATTTTTGGCTTTTGAGTTGATATTGGAATAAGTAAAGATAACTGTGGTTGCCAGTTGAGGATAACTGCATTTGGTATGAGACAAAAAGAGGTGTTTGAAGAATGAGGAGTAGAATACTATGATTTGAATGTGTCCTTTTGTGGGGCTCAGGGGCAAAGAGATCACTAAGTCAATAAGATGGCGACTAACAGTCTAGGTTACTGACAGGCAAGATGGTGGCCAGGGACAGAACTCTGGGCGTGAACCAGGGCAGGAGTCAGGTAGCTCCAAGGAAATACTGATTAACCAGGGCCATCTCGCTCATCTACCCCTGGCCTATGGGAGGTGGCTTCCTCAGTCATGCTCCTCGTAATTGGCTCCTTGTTTCTCCTCTCCTGGAATTCCTGAAATTCCTGGCCTGAGGAATTCTGTCTGTCTGTTTCTCTCGTGGACCAGGAGACTGGGTTGCAGGCAGCAGGCTCATCTCCTCCAGCAACGAGGTACTAAAGGAATATTTGGGGAGACCACGCACCGTTTAAAACTTATGTTAAACCTTAATTATTATGATGTGATCAGGCTGGACCTTAAAGACATGATTAGGTCACAACAGCTCTGACCTCATACATGTATTAATGCTTTTAAACAGTGAGTACACTTTTTCAACAATAGAAACATTTTTTCTGATAAAACACTGAGTTATATTTATTTATTTATTTTACTTTGCTTACATTTCCCCATCTTTTTTATATACTCTGCAATATTATGACATAACAAGGAAAAAATTGCCAGTGAAGGGAAACTCCTGTCATGGAAAAAAATCCACTTCTACTCAGTTACACTATCTAAACAGAGCATTAGAGAGAGAGAATATGAATACAACTCCTTCAGCTTTATTATGTTTCAAGATCATTCTGGTTACTTAAATCCCCAAATAATCAAATAGGAATTTGAGGACTGACTCTTCTCTTTAATTTTCCACCCCCCTCACAAGAGATATTTTTATATTTTTTAGAAAATTGTTATTCCACTCAGTAATAGACTTCATTAAAAAATGATTTATTTCTACTTGAAAGTCAAAGTTACACAGGAAAAGGGAGAAGGCTAAGGAGAGAGTTTTCCATCTGCAATGGCCAGAGCTGAGCTGAATCAAAGCAGACAGCCAGCAGTTTCTTCTCAGTTTCCCATGTAGCTACAGGGGCCCAAGCACTTGGACTGTTCTCCACTGCTTTCTCAGTTCATAAGCGGGGAGCTGGATCAGAAGTGAAACAGCTGGGACTTGAACCTGTGATGTGGGATGTCGTTGCCTCAGACAGATGATTAAATGGCTACTTCACCACACAGGTCCCCATATACACTGAGTTATCCATGGTAGCACTATAGTATCCATTCATAAATATTATATGTGTTTCACTTATTAATTTCCTTCATCAATGTCTTACAATTTTCATTTAAAAAGCCTTTGATTGATTTAGTTAAAAAAAGTTACTGGTATATGGCCTGGGAGTATAGTGGTTAAGGTCCTCGCCTTGCATGTGCTGGGATCCCATATAGGCACCAGTTCATGCCCTGGTGGTTCCTCTTCCCATTCAGCTCCCTGCTTGTGGCTTGAGAAAATAGCAGAGGATGAATCAAAACCTTGGGACCCTGCACCCAAGTGGGAGACTCAGAGGCAGCTCTGGCCAATGTGACCACTTAGGGAGTGAATCAGCGGACAGACCTTCCTCTCTGTATATCTGACTTATCAATAAAAATAAATAAATCTTTAAGAAGAATTTACTGGTGTTCTTTATTTTGTTTGCTGAAAATACACTTCACATGAGACCTAGCTTTTTAACATATTTGAAGTCTACAATATTATACCATTAACTGTATTTATGTGTAATTGCATATAAATATATAAAATTCTGCACAGCAGACCTCTGAAAACTCACCCAAATGACAGACATTTTATATTAATTAAAAATGAATTCCCTCATTTCTTCCCCCAAATTCCTTGGCACTCATCATTCTGTTATTTACTTTCATGTGTCTGACTCTTTCAAATTCTTCCTGTAAGTGTATTCATATACTGGGAACACTAGGAATGCAGGCTCCTGCCTTCATGGCAACTTCACAGCTGGAACAGAGCAAAAATAAGACATGAAAAACAGACACAAAGTGTTTCTCTTATTTTACATTCCCTTTTTTTGTTTTAATTTTTTTTTTTCAGGAGGGAGAAGGAGAGCACTCCCATACAATTGTACAGTTAATTGTGTCCACAAACATGACTGGGTTAGACTAAAACTGAGACCCAGATACAAAATCCAGGTCTCTTATGTGGGTGTCAAGAACCCAATGACTGAAGCCATCACTGCGGCTGTTCGCAGTCTGGTAGCTAGACGATGGTGTCATCAACCAGAATCACGTATCAAATCCTGAGTTCCTCAGGTTACGACATCCCAGGTTAAGGTATCTTAAATGGCCTCTTAACCAAGAGGGGTTAAACACTTACCACTAAATTGCCCTTTTCTTGAATTAGCACACAGTTTGTAGCTATAAATCTTTCATTTACAGAGTTCTTGGAAAACAGAATTCTGACAGCTTCTGTGTGAGTGTGTGTGTGTTCTTAATAGTTCTGTGGATGGACAGGTGATTGGGGATGCCTATTCTGTCATTTTACTTGTGTCACATCTCACCAGAGTTATTTTATAAATGAAAGAAACTTGAGAATATTTTAGTGCTAAGACTCAGTGAATAGGTAAAGGTTGAATATATAAAAAGATTAGCAGTAATTGATGAAGCAAGTTCCCAGAGTAGATGAAAGTTAAATGTGAAAAGTTATTAGGCATACAGAATTGTAGCTCTTCAGAATCACTTGCAATGCAATTTTGAACAGTGATGAAAAAATTAGATTGTTTAGTGAAGATATATAAAACATTTCTGATCACATATTTCTATTAGTTTCTACCAATTCTCAGAGGCAAATATAAAGATTGATATTTTATTTTTTGTATATATATATATATATTAGTTTATATTTATGTCTGCATATGTATTTGTATGTGCATTTAATATAAATTTTTATATATTTGCATAAATATTACTATGTTTTATATGTGTGCAAATATATTATACATGTTATATATACATACGTTGTATATAATAGCATATATGAATATATATAGATGTGAATATTTAGATATATTTCATATTATATCATATGCATACATATTTATGTATATTTACATAGAATATATTCATATTATAAATAAATGTATACTTATAAATATATATTTTAAATAAATGTGTGGATATAAATTATGCATAAACACATAATATTGTATATAAGTGTAATTATATACTTATATATAAATTTATATTATGCATTATATTATTATAGCATGTGTTATATTATATATGTAATATAGAATATTATGTATTATATATGTATATAATACACATATAATATATACATTTTATACATATGTATATGTATAATGTATATGTATAATATGTATGCATATTATGCATACATATTATATATCACATACATATTATATATAAATACACAAGTATTATATAAAAATATTTTGCATTTTATATTCATATATTTATATGTAGATATGCTTTTTATATATTATATTTTTATAAAAATATAAAGATTGATGGGACTGAGAATTCAAAAATGAGGTTTCTGAAAAGGGAAGAGGTAAGATTGAAAACTGAACCTTTAATAGATCTCATATACGATATTTGAAAGTCATTCAAGTATAATTTACTCTATAATAATGAAAGGTATTTTCAGTTTGGGAGCAAAGTGTGGAATAAAGGACATGTTTATACACTTTGTTTTAAACGTTACTTAGAAGTCATAAATACAGCTCTGTTAGTTCAGTAGGTTGGTAGAACAGATGTCATAAAGATAGAGGGAGAGACAGAAAGGGAGAGAAGGAAGGATCCAGGTCAAAGAGAGACCTTTTATCTGTTTGTTCACTCCCCGAATGGCTACAATGACCACAGATGGTCAAAGGAGTCTGTGACTCCATTTTGATCTCCCACGTGGTTACCAAAAGCCAAAACACTTGGACCATCTTGTGCTGTTTTGCCAAGTGCAGTTGCAGCATAGAACTTGTACCTGTGCCTATATGGGCTCTTACACACTGCACTGTGTACATCTCCGCTTGTGCGTATAAGCGCAGAAATTCTCAAAGAATCCTTGCTAAAATGTTTGTGCTTTACCTTGTAGGGTGAGGTAAGGTATTAAAATTTTCAGATGTTACTTTAGATATATTTACACATATAATATTTTAAACAGTGATGATACATTTGTAGCTTAAAAATAGCAATTTGTGACTGCAGATATAATTATTACAGTATAGTGCACAAAGTCCCCAACTCCAAGGGGATGTATGAATTATAAATTCTTTAGATTAGAAAAATCGAAATGGCAAAGTTTCTGAGTCAACTTAAATTTAGAGTTAACTTTAAATTCAGCAACTGTAGCTAATATTGGTCTTTATAAAATATATCCATTTGTTACCTGGTGAGAAATATGTTTATAATTCTTTCTTGTTCTTTCTACTTCCTCCCCATTCCCCTATATCAAACACACATAAAAAATGATATAGTCCATTTAGTATACAAAATGTTTTCTTTTCAAAAACATCTCACTACTTTCATACTATTTCAGAATCAGAAATGCTTTCTGCTTTTCTAAATAAGTACTTTGTGGGTCTGGCATATGATTTTCCTTCAGCTATTTTAACATGAGATTGTTGATTTTGACCTCAAAAACTATACCATCTGTTTCTAGTAATGTGCTCACTAAGAAAGAAAGCATAATTCAGGAATCAAATATATCTGTGCAGGTTTCTCTCAATATTCTTGTTCAAGGCTTGCCATTCCTTCAGTATCCTAGAGAGCACTGTTTTCTGTTAGTAGATAATGATTCCCTGAACATTGTTCTGGTAACATTTTTACCAAGGCCATTTTATACAAAATGTGCCAATTAACTCTCTATCCAAGAAAATGCTGTATGAATAAACAGACATTACTTTCACTTATACATTCGTACTTCAATACATTTGTGCATATAAATCTTGTACTCATAGATAATTTCAGAAGCAAATGATGTGAGAAGAAAGATGAGCAATTATTCCAGAAAA
Source organism: Ochotona princeps (assembly GCF_030435755.1). NCBI lineage: Eukaryota > Metazoa > Chordata > Mammalia > Lagomorpha > Ochotonidae > Ochotona > Ochotona princeps. The sequence goes on along the minus strand of NC_080865.1, from coordinate 60,379,913 downwards.
TATGTACAATTTATGAGTAGATAAAAATGACCACACGATGCTTTACTTGCTCCATGAATTTGTACTTTGAAAATAGTGCTCGTGCCTCAGGCAATGCCATAGATGATTGCTTTGCAAATTATTCTGTAATAAAACTGAAGAATTTCAAAATGAGAATATATTTTACATGATATGATAATAATCACAAAATTCCTATAAATGTTTCCCTCTATATTTCTTTCCGTATGCATTATTGGCATATAATTTTATATATAGGCCTGGGTTTATTGTCAGATCTCAAATATTATTAGATTGTTCCAATCTAACATTTTACTTGCAAATCGATGTACATATTTTAACTAAAAATGCAAAAAGCCACCCAAGTACAGGGTTTTACCATTACCTGACTGTAAAAATGCACATGTAGTTCAGGTCAGAAGCCACTGATTCTTATGTTGTCCCTGCTGTTGAGATGCTTTAGCTACAAATACAGTTACTAAATGTACATGTATTTAAATGTTTATGTATGTATTTATTTTCATTTTACTTGAATTTCAGACAGAGACCTGGGGAAGGGAGGAGGTGGAAAGGGAGAGGACTTCTAATTGTCCTTTCCTCAAGTGCCTATAACATCCAAGTTGGCTCCAGCGGAAACGAGGAGGTCAAAACTCAGTCTGGATCCACTACATGACTAGAAGAGATCCAATCAAGCTGAATCACCACAGTGTTTTAAGATGTGCATGATTGCGTGCTCTCTTCGGCAGCATATATACTAAGATATACATAATTAGGAACCTGAAATTGGAAGTGCAGCCAGGATTTCAACATATAAACTCTCATGTGGATACAGATCTTTCAAGTAGCAGGATAATTAAACAAATGCCATTCCCTTACATTTCAAAAGAAATGAACTTTTCAACATTTTGGAATTAGATTACTGTGGAAAGAAAAAATAGAACAATTAACTAAATTAAGTTAAAGAAAATGCTGCTGAATGACCACTGCATCCCTGAAGAAATAAAAAAATAATAATAATAAAATCAAAAACATTCCTGAAGCAAATGATGCTACTGTGTGACCTATGAGTCTGTGAGGAAATAAGAGAAAAAATAAAAAGTTTTTTGAATGAATGAAAATTTAAAAGAAAAAAAAATATCAAAACCCCTGAAAATTTAGCACAAATACTATTGAAAGGGCTATTAATCATGTATTTACACGAAGTTTGCCTTATGTCAAAGAGAATATGTGATATTTGTCCTTTTGTGATTGACTTATTTCACTGAACATTAAAGTCTCTACTTGGGATCACTGGGCTGCAAATGGTAGAATTTCATTATTTTTAATGGCTTAGTAATATTCCATGTAGTAGATGTACCACTGTTTCTTTTTTAAAAAAAAATTATTTTAGATGATGCTTACCTAATTGATCTGAATGGGAAGAATCAAGGGTCAGGAAAATGTGGATATGATTATTATTTTCAAGCTTTCCATTTCTTTTTCCTGTACTGGGAGAAGGAGGGATATTAGGGTAGAGTATATACCCAACCTTTCAAGTGCCCTGGCTCTCAGGGATGGGGAATGGTCACCCATTATTAGCCCATGATCTGGATATGGCATATACTCCTAGGGTTCTCCCTAGGTGGTTTCGCTAGTTCTGAAATGTTGTCGATCTTGCTGATCCAGATGAGTGAACATTTTCAATATCCTTTTGCTGACAAGTTCCACCTTAGAGTCTCCATTCACCCAGATATTTGCTGTCACATTTGGGCTGGGGTATTCAATCTGTTCTGTTCTTCATCCTCTGCTATGGTAACAGATATCTTCTGAAAGTCTTTAATAGGCAACCATGATCCTTTATATGGATCTGGGTCAGCTGTCCACTACTCTGTCTTTTCCACAGAGGAGGACCAGTTCTCATAGGGGTGCCCAAGGACCTGAGCATGGTGACCTGGACCCTGCAAGAACCCTGCCCCCAGGGTTCATGTGCACAACACCCACCATGCATGTAGGCCCAAGGAATAGGGCCATGTGAGCCAGGCGCCACTGGACCCAAGTGTCCCCGGGACCCATGGACCCAGCAACCACTTTTCTTTTGAGGGGCAGCTGGGTTGTTTCCAATCTTTTAGTTTTTTAAAGATTTGTTTATTTTTTGTTAGAAAGTCGGATATACAGAGAATAGGAGATATAGAGAGGAAGATCTTCCATATGAGGATGTACTGATATACTCCTCAAGAGGCCTCAATGGCCTGAGCTGAGCCAATCTTAAGCCAGGAGCCAGGAGCATCTTCTGGGTCTCCCACATAAGTGCAGGGTTCCAAAGCTTTGTATTGTCCTTGACTGCATTCCTAGGCACCCGTATGGGACCCGAGGATGTGCAAGGTGATGACTTTAACCACTAGGTTACCATGTCAGGCCCATTTCCAATGTTTGCTAAATCACTTTCTCATATGCAGATCTCATTTGCTTTGGATATATTCCCCAAACTGGAATAGCTGGGTCATATAGCCGATCAATTTTCAGTTCTTTTATCACTCTCCATACTGACTTTCATATTGCTTGCAGAAACCTACACTCCCACCAACAGTGAAAGAAGGTACCTTTCTTCCCACATTCACATCAGAAGGTGTTGTTAGTAGAGTTCTGAATATAGGCCAATCTCACTGGAGGTAAGTGAAACCTCAATATGGTTTTCCTTTGTATCTCCCTGACAGCTAGGGAGCCTGAGCATTTTTGTTTTCCATAATCTGTTAGCCAACTAATTTTTTTTCACAAATGTCTGTTCATTTCGTCTATTTCTTCACAGGGTTGTTTGCTTGCTATTGTTGAATTTATAAAGTTCTTAAGTTCTGAATACAAGTTTCGCATTGGTTGTGTAGTGTGCAAAGATTTTCTCCCATTTCATTGGTTGCTTCTTCACTTTGTTGATCATATCTTCTGCTACAGAGGAGCATCTCAGCTTAAGGTAGTATAGTTTTTATTTGAGCTGTAACTGCCTGTGCTTTTGGTAACTTTCCTAAGAAGTCTTTCTTAGGAAAGACTTTCTTAGATCTTGGAGAGTGCTTCCTATTTTCTCCTCCAATAGTTTCCTGGTCTCTAGGTGCAGATTTAGGTCCTGGCTCCATTTAGAGGTGATTTTTATAATGTGACAGGTAGGATCTTGCTTCTTACCTCTGCAGGCTGCTGTCCAATTGTTTCAACAGCATTTGCTGAAAAAAAATAAGGCTTTTCCCTTGGATTACTTTCAGTTCTCTTTTCAAATATTGGTTAATTGTACATCTGTGGGCTGCCTTCTGGGGTTACTATTTTGTTCCATTGATCTTCTCTCTTTCTGTACCAGTAATAGTCTGTTTTGATGATAAATGCTGCGTAGTATGTCTTGAGGTCTGGAATTATAACTCCTTCAGTTTGATTTTAATTTTTCAGGATCATTTTGGCTTTTCATGGTCGTCTTTTTTGCCAGATGAACTTTTGTATCTTCTATTTCTGAGAAGAACTTTTTTAGGAGTTTGATTTTGACGGCACTGAATCTGTATAGCACTTTTGGTCATATGGACATATTGATGATGTTGATCCTGCTGATTTAGGAACATGGTAAGTTTTCCTGTCTTTTAATTTTTTAAATTTTTTTCTTTTTAAAAATGTTTTGTAATTTTCATTATACAAGTCTTCCACATCTTTAGTTAGGTTGATTCCAAGGTATTTGAGATTTCTCTCCATTATTTTATAGGGGACTGCACTTACAGTTTCTCTCTCAGCTATTATGCTATTTATGTTTATCGGTATCACTGACTTATGTTCATTAATTTTGTAACCGGCTTCCATGCCAAATTCTCTTATGAGTTCCAATAGACTCTTGATTGAATTTTTTGGTTCTATGTAGAAAATCATGTCATCTGCAGACAGGCATAATTTTAATTCCTCAGTCCCAGTTTGGATTTCTTTAATTTGTTATTCTAGCCTAATAGCTCTAGCAAGGATTTAATTACTGTATTGAATAGCAGCTGTAAAAAGTGGAAATCCTAGTTTAGTTCCAGTTCTTAGTAGAAAAGATTTCAGTCTTTTCCCATTTAGTATAATGCTGGGATTTTTTTTTTTGCATATTGCTTTGTTTTTGTTATAAAATATTCCTTCTATGCCTATCTTGTTTAAGTTTGTTAGCATGAAGTGGTATTGGACTTTGCCAAATGCCTTATCTGCATCTATTGAGATGATCATGATTTTTTAAAATTTTGTTTCAATTTTTTTGATGTGGTGAATCACATTTATTTACTTGAGAATGTTAAAACATTGCTTCATGCCAGGGTTAAATCCCATCTGGTCCATGTGAATGATATGCTTGATGTAATGCTGGACCGATGTAATGCTGGACCCTCTTGGCTCATATTTTATTGAGCATCTTTTCATCTGCATTCATCAGGGATATTGATCTATAGTTATCTTTTTCTGTTATGTCTCTATCTGGCTTTGGTATTAAGGTGATATTAGTCCATTTTCTCTAGTGTCTCGGTGAGCTCTGTTGTTTCCTTGCTACATTTCTGTCCTGTCAGTCTGTCTATTGATGCTCATGGTGCATTAATGTCAACTGATATTATTGTATTAGAGTCTATTTCTCACTTAAATTCATTAATATTTATTTCTTGTAGCTCGGTACCTTGGCATTTGATGCATACACATTTATTATGGTGATCTCTTCTTGCTGAATTGATTCGTTGATCATTATGTGGTGCGTTTCTTCATCTCTTTAAGTGTTTTTCATGTTAAATTCTGTTATCTGATACAAGAATGGCTATGCCAGCTAATTTTTCTATTCCATTAGCCTGGAATATCTTATTCCATCCTTTCATTTTCAGTTTCTGCCTATCTTTATTGTTTTTGAGATGTGTCAGTTGTAGGCAACAAAGAGCAGGGTTTGGATTTTTGATCCAGACTAATCTCTAATATTTTATTAAAGATTTTAAGATATTTACATCTTAAGACACAGTTTATCAAGAAATTGTTCATTGTTTGATTTAGTCACATGTTGTTCTTTTAAAGGGTTGTTCTCCACATTTGCCTTTGGTTCTGTTAAGTGCTACTCCTTTTCTCTGTTGAGAGAACATCTTTAAGCCTCTTTTGAAGGTCAGGTCTGGAAGAGGTGTATGCTTTGAACTTTACTGTGCAAGAATTGCATTTCATCTTAAAAGACAAAAGAAAGTTTTGTTGGCTAAGTTATTCTGGGCTGACAATTTTTCCCTTTCACAATCTGGAATATGTCACTCCATTCTCTTCTGGCTTATAGAGTTTCCCCTAAGAGGTCAGCTGTGCATCTGATTGGTGTTCCTCTACGTGTCGATTTTTTTTTCACTTGAATATTTAATATTTAAAGATCTTTTCCTTGTGTTCAAGTAATGAGAGCTTGATTATCATTCATCGTGGTGATGATTGGTTTTGTTCAACCTTTTGGGGAGTTTTATTCCCCTCTGGTATTCTATTTCCCAATTCTTCATATTAGGGAAGTTTTCCTTTATTATTCCATTGAATATATCTATAAACCCAGCTTTTCTTTCTGTACCTTCTGGAACTCCCACAACTTATATTTGTCCTTTAATAGCGTCTTTTAACACCCAAATACTTTTTTTTATCTTGACTCAGTTCTACTTCCAGCTTTTTGATTGTTTCCCCATTGTAGCAAGAAATCTTTTCCAATTCTGAGAATCTTTCTTCTTCCTCACTCATTCTATTATTGAGGATTGCCACTGAATTTTTAATTTGCTCCACTGTGTTTTTAATTTATGATATACCACCTTTTTTGTTTCATTGCTGCTATTTCCTGTATAACACATCCCTTAAATACCTTCAACTCTTCAATGTACTTTTCCTTGTTGATTTAGTTTGATAACAAGTTTTCTAAATTCTTTATCCCCATTTGCTCAATGTATTCCTCAGTTAACTCTGAGGAAACTTCTATTCTTGTAGATTTTTCTCCCTGTATTTTCAAGTTCTCCTTTATCTATGTGAACATGTCTATATCCAAATTTCCTTTTCTAATTATATCAATCACACTGATTTGGAATCAACATAATTAAATCATTACAACTTGTTTTTCAGATTGAAAACTGTATCTCCATACAATTATATCTCTCAACCACTAGGGACACCTGAATATTAAGTTAAAGGAATGCAATCTAATCTAAAATAACACCTTTGGTAGATAATTTGCTAAATCTTAACAGATTTTACTTTCTGCTTCATAAAGAATTACATGGCCCTCAGAAAAGCAGAGAAAAAATGAATTAGAATGAACAAACCTTATTTTATTCCCTAATTATCCCAGTTCTACCACATACCACCTATGTGATTTTGGTCAAGGAAAGCACCTTGAGATAAGTTTGCTAATTCATGCCATGGTGGTGATAGGCTCTGTCTCATGTTCTTTTCCTGTGTGTATTAAAATAAATCTTATTTAATGGAGCCAGCGCAGTTGCAATCCTCTGCCTGCAAGCACTGGCATACCATACAAGTATCTGTAAGGGTCCCAGCTGCTTCAGTTGGAATCCAGCTCCCTGCTTATGGACTGGGAAAGCAGAAGATGATGGATCAAGTCCTTGGGACCTTGCACATGTGTAGGAGACCTGGGAGAAGCTCTCAGACTCTGGCTTTGGATTGGCTCAGCTTGGATCCAATGAATAAAATACCTCCCTCTCTATTTCTCCTCTCTGTAATTCTGTCTTTCAAATAAAAATAAATATTTAAAAAAATAAATGAATCCTATAGGTACAGAAACTATTATAGTGTCTGATCAAAATGAATGCTAAAAAGTGACTTATCTTTTCTTTATTTTATTTATATCTCAATTATGCAACTGGTCCACATTCATCCTTTCTCCCTGTGTCTGCTAAGAGAAATGTTTTACACATATTCTCATTTCAACTAATTCCAGTAATTTTAGAAGTATGCTTCATTAAGATGAACTTGAACGAATATCCTAGGGTTGTTACTTGCTGTGTAACCTAAGGACCATTATGTAATGTTTATGAGCTTAATTTCTCATGTGTAAGCTGGAGATAATATTATCTATCTCATAGAGTTGTTGTGCCTTTCATTTCACTGGTGTCTATGAGTATTTGAGTAGGTTAACTCACACCTGCCTCTCAAGCATTGCTCAATAATTTAAAAGCTGTTTTCAGACGTTCAAGTGCTAAAGCACATTGCAATTATACATTTTGTGTTGTGGACAGGACTATAGTGAAGACCAAGTGACACGCTGTATTGGAATGTTTTTGACAAGCCTTAGCACATTTTAATTATTAGCATCATAATGGGTTTGCAGGTGCTTGTACAATTTTTCATTAATTTTATTAACAGATTAATTGTATGCTAGATAAATTTCCCACTTCACTGGATGTAAGTTGATAAAATTTTGTGTTAACAAAAATCATTTTCAATAATTCTTGACATAAACTGATTTCATAAAATTTTCTTTTTCTGCAGATTTATTTATCTGAAAGACAGAATTTGAAACAGAGAGAGAGAGAAAGGTCTTTCTTCAGTGGATTCACTCCCCCGAATACCCTCACCCACTGGCTGGGATAAGCCAATGCCAGTTATATCCATCTCCATCCAAGTGTCCCTGGCGGATGTGAGAATTCAAACACTTAATCCATCTCTTGCTGCTTTCCCAGATGCATTAGCAGGAATTTGGACATAGAGTGAATCAGCCAGGACACAAACTGATGCCTCATATGGGATGTTGGCATGTCAGGCAGTGGCTTAATGCATCACTCCATAACACTGGCCCCACAACTTTCTTTCTTAATAACAGTGAATAAAGAATGGTCAAGATATTTCTTCTGCTGCTGTTGATGCAGAGAAATCATTCCTTTATCATGATATCTGTATTGTCTCGTGAGAGTAGTAGTTAAAAGGTAAGTGTAAAAGAAATTACTTACTAAAAGAAAACTAATCCTCTTTCATGCGTTAGTTTTAAATATCCATATTAATTGCAGGTTTTTTCAGACTATAAAATAATCATTGACATATCGGACAACTGATTGTTGATTCCATTTGTCCTTATTTTACGCATGTAGTCCCTACCTTCTAAGAATTTCTTACCTAAAACAAACACCAGTGGTTTAATATAACCTTGCATTCACTAAGCTAGATAATAGAGGGAGGGAGTGTGGTTAATGTGTTAGTGTAAAAAGATCAGGATAATGCAGCATACCGAGTAACAACAAAAGGACTTTTCTCATTTAGGTTTACATTGCCTGGGAGCCTGACTTGTGGTTCAAGTCCCAGTTCTATTACTGGCACAATGCACTGCCGTAGGCAAATCACTTAAGTTCCCTCTGTGCTTCTCTCTGTGAAGTAAATGAAGCAGACATGGCTTAACGTTTATGCAAGTATTAGGGATTCTAGAAGCATAATATCATTATGCATTTAGTGGTAAATATACAAAAATACACTTTTAAGATCTGAATTGCAATTTTGTAAATTTTCAATGCTCAATTAGCAGTATTATATTTGAAGTTTGATACACAGTTATGTATCTTCCCCTTCAAATAGCAAACAGTTAAATTAATATGCTGCCAAGGCTAAATAAGTCACCTGCTTTTCTTCAAGGACATGGACATTTGCTTGCTGTCAATATTTCTTCCGATAGCATAAAAAAGCCTCATCCAACATGCACAGAAGAGGTTAGAAAGTCCTTCCTGTATCCTGATACAGCATAAATAATCCCATCCATCCTCTGACTGACCTAACCTTATGGATGCCTGCCACTGGAGCCCATGATAAATATTGGGTATTTTGAGACATGCATCAGTTGTCAATTAAGTAACTGTCATTTACTGAGTGACTGCAGTAAGCTAGTTTTTAAAATAGTCTTTGTTATGTAAGCCTAACAAATACTCTACAAAGTTAGAGTATTTGTATCTTCCCTTAGAGGTGAAAATTTAGAGAAGTAAAGATAATTAAGGTCAGCTACTAAATAGATACTATACCTCTTCTCTTCCTTTACTGTCTGTTCAGAGGAGAATGGTTCCCATCTCTTGATATCTCCAGATAGTTCTTAAATTAGTCATGCACATTTGATTTTTATTGCAATTTAGTATTATCAGAAATACAATTATCTTCTCTGTTAGTATATGTTGTTATTCTAACATTACAGAGTTGAATGTTGTCAATACAGAAAATATCATTGTATTGACAAAAGTATAAGGACAAAATATAAAAATCCATTACCTGGTTATTTTATATACTTTGAGGTACAGAGCTAATTTTATGAATTGTCTTTACTCATTTCTAGTAAATATTTTTTACTCTGACACGTAACTCAGCATTTTTTTCTTTACCTCTTTGTATAACATCAAGTCTATACAAAGTTTGCTATGAAAATGCTAATATTAAGCACATTAGGTAGCAATATGCTAAAATGGTTCTGGAGTACTACGTATACCTAAGGGGTCCTACATATTTCAAGATGCCTTTAAACACTGGCTTAAATGCAGTAGTGTTTACCTGAAATCTCAAATTTCCCGGAAATGTAAAAATTTCAATTCTTCCACAGTTTCAGAGGTTTCAATTATCTTTGATTATGTTTTTACGTCCCAGGTACTCAATTGACTTTATAAAAGCATTTTGGAAAAACAAAATCAAAAGACAGATCAATTAATTGAGAATGCTTTCTGAGATAAAATAAACTCTTCTTGAAAAAGAAGATCACCTATCTATCTCTTTCTAAGCATTCAAGGTGTCAAAGCTAGGACAGAGTAGGTCCTCTGGTATGAAATTTCAGATTTCCCTGGGTCTTCCTGTAGGCACTGTGATCAACTGCTCTGACAACACATTGGGCAAAAATCTGTATATCATCTTTCTGGAAGGGATCAACGGAACTGAACGAACTTCCTCCTGTTGGTATATTGGTGACATGGTGATGGCCAGAGTCAAGAAAGGCAAACTAAAGCTCAGAAAGAAGATATATTAGCAATGGTAATTCCACAGCAAAAGTCTTATTGAGGAAAAGATGATGTGTTTTTATTCTGAAGATAATGAAGAGGTAATAGTGAACATTAAAGGCAAGATGAAAGGTTCTGCTATCACTGGACCAGCTGCAAAGTAATGTGCAGACTTGTGGTCCAGGATTGCATTCGATGCAGGCAGGATTGTATGATTCTCCAGTGCATTTGTAAAAACAAGAACAAAACAAAGCAAGAAACCACTAAAAATGTTTGCTCTTCTCTCACCCCAGCCACCTAAAAAAGGAGGGAAGGTCAGAGTATTAACAGAAGATTCCAAATTAAGATTTAAAAAAATCCTCATGCACATTTTCCAAAAATTTAGAAAAAGGCAGCTGAGTATGAGTCCATGAGTAAGTTATATTCATAGATGTAATGTTTTAAATTATCATTAGGTTTTTCAGATTAATAAGGTATTTTAATAAGTTACATTTGTTCCCCAGCATTGTTCATTATCCTGAGGCTGAAGAACATTACTCAGAAAACATTGAAAAAAAAAGGGAGGCATATTATTGCTCCTGTGATTTTGTTTTCATTTTTAAAGCTTCATTTATTTATTTATTTAAAGTAAGAGTTATACAGAGAGAGTTAGAGACAGGGAGAAAGACCCTCCATCTCCCGGTTCACTTTTCAAATGATTGCAATGGTCAATGCTGGGCCAGGCTAAGTCTGAAGCCAGGATCTTCATCCAAGTCTTTCACATAAGTAGTACAGTCCCAAACACTTGGGCCATCATGCACTATTTTCTCATGCCATTAGCAGGAGTTGAATCAGAAGTGGAGCAGCTGGGACATGAAACAGCACCTATATGGGATGCCAGTGTCTCAGGCAGTAAGTGACTTGACTTGCTATGAAACACATTGACCCCTAAACATTCATATACCATGGTTCATAAACCATATATACTGCTGGTTGGGTTTTTTTGAAGATTTATTTATTTTTATTGGAAAGTCAGATATACACAGAGGAGGAGAGGCAGAGAGGAAGATCTTCTGTCCGATGGTCCACTCCCCAAGTGGCTATGATGGCCGGTTCTACGCCGATCCGAAGCCAGGAGCCAGGAACCTCCTCCAGGTCTCCCATGCGGGTGCAGGGTCCCAGTGCTCTGGGCCATCCTTGACAGCTTTCCCAGGTCACAAGCAGGAAGCTGAATGGGAAGTGGAGCTGCCAGGATTAGAAATGGCACCCATATGGGATCCCGGTGCGTTGAGGCAAGGACTTTAGCTGCTAGGCCACACCGCCGGGCCCGGCCCTACTGCTGCTTGTGAGTTTAACTGAGTGCATATGCCTTTTGTTATCTGTAAAACCCCAACCTATTTTCCCCTAAGCTTTAATATTTAGCTCATTCCAAAAATCAGGCTTAAAAAAAAAAAGCCTGGTAAGAAATTAAATACAGCACATCTAATACAAAGTAAAAGAAAAAAAAAAGTTGCATGATCAGTCCCTCGGACTACTGTGGTTGTATTTTGCTCTCCATCATATACAAAATATTTTAGTGCTAGGCCTATTTAAAAATTTGAACCATATTATCTGGTACAGTAAGTCTTAAGACTTAACCTATCACACCATAGCAGAAAATCTTAAATACTTATGCGCAGACCCACATGTGTAAGAAATTTCATTTTATTTTATTTTTGAAATGAAAGCCCATATAGAGCAAGGCTATAAAGACTTCCATACTGTCACCTATACTGATTTTGTCTTTCTACTTACACTTACAATGCTGTGTTATAACATACCATGAACATCCATTAAATTTGCATGCTCAGTCTCACCTTTTCATTGATTTTGGTAATAACATTCTGAAGTAGCATCCTAAGAAACAATAATAAAATATATACTATATTACTACCAGTAGTACTACTACTAATAATAAAATAATAAAATCAAGTAGGTTGACACTACTCTTTCCAGAATTTAGAGTCTCATACAAGCCACATTTTTTCACCTAATTACCAGGCTTATAAACTGAGAATAGTATAGACTCTTGGCTCTGTGATAGACCCAAGCTAAGCTATGTCAGTACAATCCCTCAACAGGAATTTTCTGGGAGTTTTTGGGAAAGGGGAATTTTCTTTCATTTGAATTTCTAGCAAGAGAGGTGGCACCAACTTAGAACCACATGTCACTATCTTTGGTTGCATTATAGATTGTGGATAAAGCTTAGAAAATAAAAATGGATAGATTTTGAATGACATTGGTTGAAATCCTGGAGTCTGTTATGCTTGGTAACAATCAACCCTCTGAATGTTCCATTTATAAATGTATAAAGTTCTCATTCTGATTATTCTAGATTGAGTTGCCACAGCTCCCAAAATATATTGAAAAACACAAGTTAGCATCTCTCAGTAGCACATTGTATTCCTTTTATGTTTGTAGTGACTGCTAATAGTTTACATATTTCAAAAGCTAGAGAGAGGCAGTGGTGTCCCATCTATTGTTTCGTTCCCCCAAAAGCCTGCAACAGCTAGGGCTGGGCCAGGCTGAAACCAAGAACCCAAACTCAGTGAATGTCTCCTCTGTGAAAGATGGCAGGGCCCCAACTAATTCAACCATCACCATTTGCAGGAACCTGGAATCAGAAATAGAGTTAATCTGAGTTCTGCCTGGCCTACCCCAACCATTGCAACCATCTGGTCAGTGAACTAGCTGATGGAAAATCTCTTCTCTCCTTGTCTCTCTCTCTCTCTCTCTCTCTCTCTTTCTCTCTCTCTCTCTCTCTCTCTCTCTCTATGTGTGTGTGTGTGTGTGTGTGTGTGTGAGAGAGAGAGAGAGAGAGAGAGAGAGAGAGAGATTGATTCTGCCTTTCAAATAAACACAACACATTTATTTAAAAAGTGGAGCCAGGACTCAATCACAGCATGGGATGTGGGTTTTGCAAACATCACTGTACCAAATGCCTGCTATAGTAAGTAATTTTTATCAAAATTTTTTCTATTTTCTAAAGAGTGTGCCAATTATTATCCTGATAATTCAACATTATGTTAATTTGGAGAGGTTCATAAATGAAATGATTTAGTCATTTTGGCTGATACAATGGAGCATCACTCTCTCTCTACCTATTTCCTGAAATATTAATTTTAACTATCTGAAAGTTAGGTTTACAGAGAGAGGGAGAGAGAGAGAATCTTCCATCTACCAGTTAACTATCCATATGGTCATAATGACCATATCAGGTCCTTCCTGAAGCCAGGAGCCAGGAGCTTCTTCTGAGTCTCTCATGTTGGTACAGGGGCCCAAGGACTTGAGCCATCGTCTGCTGCTTTCCCAAGCACATTAGCCTGGAGTTGGATTGGAATTGGAAAGGCATGACTTGAACGGGCACCCACATTGAATTTTGGCAATGCAGGTAAGAATTTTACCCTAGCACCAGTCCTAGTATAACTTTCTTATAAACCCAGGAGAACAATACCTAATCCTTGACTTCAGGGTCCTCACTGAAGAAGAAATTAGTTTTTTTTTAATTATTGATAATCAAGTTTCTAGTTTATGGTCTTTTCGACTGAATGTAAGCAGACTAAGCATGGCAGTTTGAAATTCCCAGCTTTATTCAAACCCAAACTAATAGGCCTAGAGCTTGTCAATGGTAAAGATTTCTTCTATGACAATACGAATTTGCTTCATTGAATTGCTACATAATATCCATATACATAAAATGGCAAATTTCTATCTGAGGTAATCTGGTTCATTTAGTGGAAACAAGAAAATTGAAAGCCACATACAGGAAAGCCTAATTTAGAGAATTTTCCTGAAGGTGTAAAGTAAGATTCTAATTGATTTTCAAATTGCAGTATGAATAACAGCTTTGCAAGTGCTTTAGCAGTTTCTTCTTTATCCAAAGAACTGCAAGCAAATGACACATGCATATCAAAATTTAGATTTCACCAATATGACTGCTTATTTCCCTTAGTATAAGCCAGGTATTCTCAAAAAATGCTGCTTTGGGGATAAATGTTAGATTGCCATAAGTGATAATTTGGGAATACTTCCATATATAAAAGGTGAACATTTGAAACAATTTTTAATCCTTCTGGACTTTTATTAGAACTTGAAGTGATTTTCATGCTTATCCCTTATACAATGTCCTGCCACACTTGCATCACTTTATTCGAATCATGGATGGGGCATGTTCAGCCCAATGGCCATATAAGGCCGGACAAATCAGTTGGTCTATCTCTATCAAGGTAAGAACATGTGGGATTCAAAATATATAGCAGGCTAATTTTAAGTAGGTCATTGTTTATAACCTAAGTATGATATAAATATCCAAACAGCTTTGGCAGCAAAAAAATGAGCCCATCCCTGAGAACCTTCAATCTGTCTATTTTCTTTCATTAGGAATGGAATTTTCCAAATGTCTAAATATGTCAATGGTTATAGTTCTACTGTTTTTAATTTTTATGCACTATAACATCATAAAATTGTTTTTAATCATCTACCCATCTCATTGTGAGAATCAAGAGTCTTCCTTCACCTCAAAATAAGCAGATATTCACTTTTTCCTTTCTGACTCTCGTTTTCTCTCCTCCCTCCCCTCCTCTGTATCAATTTCTCTTGGTCTATCTAGCTCCTGCACCTTTGTCAGTTTCACTTTGTTCCTTCCTATCCACTTTTCTTTCTCCCCAAGAAGAAATTATCTAATAGATGGTTTTAGTAGGGATCAATTACAATTGATAGTAATAGAAGACTTAATTAACAATGTCTCAAGTGCATTAGAGCTGAACTTTCTTTTATTAGGAAAAGGTTTGTCCTATGAACCTTGGGCTTGGCACATGCTGGCATCCCATATGGCTGATGGTTTGTGTCCAGGCTGCTCCACTGCCCACCCAACTCATTGCTTGTAGCCTGGGAAAGCAGTGGAGAATGATTCAAAGCTTTGTGAACCTGCACCTGTGTGCAAGACCCAGAAGAAGCTCCTGGCTCCTGGCTCCTGGTTCCTGGCTTTGGATCGGCTCAGCTCTGGCCATTGCAGCCACTTGGGGAATGAAGCAGCAGATGGAAGATTTTTCTCTATGTCTCTCATTTTGTCTGTAAGTCTGCATTTCCAATGAATATAAATCTATAAGCATCACAGAGCAGTTCTATTCACATCTCATTGAAAAAAAAAATTAGCACTCGTTGGCAAATGAAAAGGTGAGGTGGACCATGCCAGACTGGGTCACAGCAACCACCAGCACACTTGAGGATGGGTTGGGGGAGTGATGTGAGTCTGGTATGGGGGCAGCGCAGGCTCCCCTACCAGGACATTGCTCCCGCTGATGAGCCTGAGTGCTGGGACTGGGGGCAGGCCAGGCCGGGCAGGGTTACAGCATCTGTTGTCCTGAATATGAGCTGGGTTGGGGGAGAGCCAGGCTGGGCTATCTCACTGCATCCACTGGTACAAGAATGAGCCAGAGTGGATGTGGACTGGTTGGGATTTGCCACAGCATCAGTTGGCAAGCACTGAACTAGTCTAATTCTGTCAAGCTAGGTTATAGAACCACATTGTGAGTACAAGGTCTGGGACTGGGAGTGGGCAGATTATGGAAACTGTGGGTGCATCTCTGATGGGTTGCAACTCTCACTGGTGAGCATGAGAATCAGAGCTAGGGTCAGGACTGGTCAGATAAGTGGTGGCACACACTGGCATTAGTGTGAACTGGATAATCGGGTTGTTTGGGTTGAATTTGTGTTCACTGCCCATTGATGTGTATGATTGCTGAATGGGATGTGGGACAGGATGGACTAGTCTACTGCACCTTTTGGCAAGCATAGGAGCCAGGGCTGGGGATGAGCCTAGTGGGGTTATTGGCGGCCAGTCCAACTAGGCTGCAGCTGTTGATGTGTATGTGAAGGCTGAGTGTGTGATGGGCAGGCTGGACTGCAGCACATTTTGATTGTGTAGGAGACGGAGCTAGAGATAGAACTGGCCCAGCAATTGCACCCACCAGTGTGTATGTAGGCTGATGTGGGTGACGGACTGACCAGGATCCTGTACTGGCAATCACGCATAAGAATCAGATCTGGGATCACTTCAGACAAGATTTCTTTGGGGATTCTCCTAACTGAATCACTGAATTCAGAACTCCAACCAATGGGAGAATTGTAGCATTTGCAGTCAGAGTTGGTCCTCCTCAGTGGCTTATATGGAGCAGTAGATGGTATGTCCAGATGCACATGGGAGATATAACAGTCAATTGGAATCTGCAGAGGACATCTTGTACCATAGCAGAGGAAAGAGGGTAGAACAAATTTGTCAACTACACCAGCCAAGTGTTACAGGAAATATCTGGGCAAATGGAAACTCTAGGGTGGACTATGTCAGCCAATGGAACTTTGAAGGATTTCCTCATCCTTGGAGTGACAAGATCGACAGCATTTCAGAACTATTGAACCCAATTAAACAGAACTCTCTTAGCATGCTCCAAATCATGGACCCTGGAATGACATTTGGCAGCCATTCCCCACACCTGGGTGCTGAGGCAGTTGGAAGGCTGGGTGCAACTTCTCCCCCTGTCCCTCCCCTTCTTCCAGATACAGGAAGAAGAAAAAACAAAATCTAGAAAAACTGGCCTCACCCACTTTCTCCTAAACCTCAACCTTTTCCAACCTAATCAACTATGTAAACATCATCAAAAATAAAATCAAAATAAGCAAATTGAAGATGTAAACTGAAACATACCCCAAAGATTAATACGACTATTATCTGAGGGAAACAGAGTAATCCAAGTACCGGAACATGTTTTAGAAAGGAGGCACATGTATAGAATTCTTTGGATTCGCTGATTTCATAGGGTTTTGTATTTTTATATGGTTTTCCCATGAAGTGTGGGAAACATTACAATAGTTCACTATCCAGATTTTTTAAAATTATCATGAGCATAGCTTTAAGCATTCTTACTGAAATTATGTGAAAGCATTAATCAAAAGTGCTGTAACAGAAAAGAAGGAAAATAGAAATTTCACACACCAATCTAGAATCTAAAACATTACTACTTCTTGGCAGTAGAATACCATCTATAATAGTTTCAATGCTACCTGAGGCAAACCACAAATTTGTAGTTATCACATGAAATCAAGAGCTTACATCACTGTTGTATATTTGTTCTTATTAAAGTAACTGAAAATGAACCACTCCTTGATAGTTAGAATTCCCTGCTTATAACAATTTATGACCCAGCATTAATTGATTGTTTTTGCTGTTAATCTTTCAAATATACTGCGGTTAGAATGGCCATTTCAACTGTTTCCCCTAAGTTACTTAGAGTAACAATGAGAACATTGAAAAGGTCAATGTTTTGGGTATTGATTGTTACTACAGACTATAATCCTCATATATTTTAATGGTTAATAAAATATTTAGGATGATTATCATTAAATGCCTAATGATAGTGTACACTGAAACAGGTGATTTGTTTCTCTGATAACTAACCACTAACAAGGGTGTAATGAAAAACAATAGCAAGGGTGCTCATAATGGTGTCTTAACAGCCTGCAGTGTCCTCGAGTCTTACATACCTGTGTTAGAAAGGTGAGTGTACGTGGAATAGAATACTGATAGATTTAAGAAGTATTAAGTTTTTAAGAAGATTTTATTTGTATCAATTCAGTCCAAGTTCTCCAAAATGAAATGACAGTGTGGCATATTTCAATGTGTTGATGGATTAATTTTTAGAATAAGGTGCCAATAGGATTGATCGATTCATTTATTTATTAAGCAAACATTGAGTGTTTCTAATGTGTAGAATATAATGCTTGCTAAGTTGGGGTAGTGTGACATAATGGTGCTAGTGCTGAGTAGGACAGTGCAGATGGGCACAGGGATGAAATGCCAGATGGCTCATGTAAAATGTTGGTCAAAGAATGTGCTATGGTGCAGTTCAGACACTAGTCAACACCAGTCCCCTTAACCCTGCAGCCCCAGGATTTTTAAAATACTGCTCCCATCAGTGTCAGAATCTGCATACATCTTTTACACACACACACACACACACACACACACGTCTAATTAATCAAAGAGTGAAAGAAAGCAAAAGAGAGAGGGAAAGATTGAGATACATTACATCACAGCACAAACAGCAATTACTTCTGGAAAAGAAAGGAAGGAAGGTGACAGATGAATCTACACTTTTATTTAATAAATTTATTTGAATCATTTGAAAAGAAGCTAGCATTACTTTGAAATTAAACTTTAAAAAATCATTTACTTAAAAGAATGAGAAAAAAAAAAGAGAGATAAAGATCTTCCATTTACTGGTTCATTCCCCAAAGGCATGCAACAGATGGGCCTGCGACAGCCTGAATCCAGGTATCAAGAACTTCATCTGAGTCACACACACGGGTTGCAACAATTTTTTTACTTAACTCATATTCCACTTAATCCCCATGCACTTTAACAGGAAGCTGAGTTGGAAATGCAGTAGCCTAAACTGGAATCAGCATACCAATATACAATGTAAACATTCCGTGTGATGGCTTAGCTTGCAGTACCACAACATCTGGGTTTGTAATTTGATTTTTTAAATATTTATTTTAATTTTTATTGGAAAGTTAGAAATACGGAGAAGAATAGAAAAAAAAAAGTAAGATCTTCCGTCTAATGATTTACTCCCCAAATGGCTGCAACAGCCGGTGCTGCGCCGATCCAAAGCCAGGAGCTCGGAGGCTCCTCCAGGTCTCCCACGTGGATGAAAGGTCCCAAGGCTTTGGGCTGTCCTCAGCTGCTTTCGCAGACCACAAGCAGGGAGCTGAATGAGAGCAGGGGCTGCCGAGAGTAGAATGAGAGCCCATATGGGATCCCAACATGCACAAGACAAGGACCCTAGCTGCTAGGCTACCAAGCTGGACCCTGTAAATTAACTTTTTATTTTTAATTTTTTTAAAGTTTATTCATCATCTATTTGAGATTGAGAGTTACAAAAAGAGGGAGAAAGAGCCAGGCAGCAATCTTCCATCTATTGATTCACTCCCCAAGTGACCACAGTGGCCAAGGCTAGGCCAGGCTGAAACCAGAAGCCGGGAGCTTCATCCAGCTCTCTCCCTTTGGTGGTTTGTGGTCCAAATGTTTGGACTATTTCCCCCTGTTTTCCCGTGTGCATTAGCAGAGAACTGAGTTGGAAGTGAGACAGTTTGGACTGAACTAGTGGCCATATAGGATGCCAACATTGCAGGCTGTGGCTTAACTCACTATGCCACAACACCAGACTTACAATTTTTCATCAACAATTAAAACTTAGAGCTTTCTTAAGAAAGCATAGATCCTGGCCTGGTGCGATAGCATAGTGCTTAAATTCCTCGCCTGGCACGCGCCAGGATCCCATATGATCAGCGGTTCTAATCCCGGCAGCCCTGCTTCCCATCCAGCTCCCTGCTTGTGGCCTGGGACAGCAGTTGAGGACTGCCCAAGTCTTTGGGACCTTGCACCTGCGTGGGAGACCCGGAAAAGCTCCTGGCTCCTGGCTTCTGGCTTCAGATTGGCTCAGCTGCAGCCATTGCAGTCACTTGGGGAGTGAACCATTGGATGGAAGATCTTCCCTCTCTGTCTCTCCTCCTCTTTGTATATCTGACTTTGCAATAAAAATAAATAAATCTTAAAAGAGAGAGAGAGAAAGCATAGGCCCATGTAGCTATGTGGGCATGCATTTTACATATGTGTTTACATGTATGCACATTTTACATACAGCATAAGTTTAACAAACTTGGGGAAATTATAAATAAATACTTGCAGAGAAATAAAAATTATAAATGCTTCAGTAGTTTTCCTCTGCTGTAATGAGTTCAAACAGGCAACTCTTACTTTCCAAGACACCAAAAAACACCAAAAACTTCCCTACTTGCAAGGTCGATTTTCGTTGAGATTTCCGATGTAACAGCATTATTCATGAAGATATACTTATTTACTTATTTTGCTTCTGAATCTTAGAGATTATCTGTTCCTCTAAGTAAGACAAAATGTAGAAAATATTTTGTATTATTCTCTTCATGAGGAGAAAAAAAAAAGCCCTCCTGCTATTCCAGTTGTCGCATATAGTTATAAATCTTCTGAATAAATGATTTTAAGATTCTCAGTTCTACTATCCTACATTGTGAATGTAGCAAGTGGCATTATATTGATGGCCCTAAGTGAGATTAAGCAGAATAATTTGCCTAGCACACTTCATCATTTGGCCAGTTGCATTCTTTGCTATTATCAATTCTCTGTATTTATGTCAACAGACACTAATGAAAACAAAACGTTTAAAGATAGGTGGGACTTCATTTTTTTCTCCTAGTGTCTGCCTCAGAAATTTATCTAAATACATTTCTGCAATTCATGGTTTTAAAAACACCATTATTTCAAACTACACTTCTTCAGCGACTTGTAAACATCTGTTTTGATATTTGTGAGATTACTTCTACCACAAAATCACTGCCGTTCTAGGCTCTCCCATCTATCAACTTTTCTTCCTTTATGTGTCTCAGTTCTGCTTATCTGCGGAAACCACTATATATAATATATTAAATATATTTATATACATATATATAAACGAAGGCATATTTAAATACAATAGATCAATAATATGAAGTAAATACTGCTCTGTGGGAGTAAAATTATTTAACCAATGCATCCCACAGTACAGAAACAGTTTTGGCATTCAAATGTGTAGAGCATCGCTACTTATCTGTGTCTTCAAGGTGAAAGAGAGGATTAGGAACAAAACGTAACAGTCCAATTCTGAGCAAAATCTTGGCTTATGATTTGGTTTGTATGCATGTGAACAGTTTAACACAAGCTTCTCTTAGTGCAATCGTGGTGCAAACATCAAAAAAGTTTACTGCTCTAATTGCTGTAATATATTCTCAGCAGTTATGTGAAGGATCCATATAACAAGTACAGTCGGAGGAACAGTAGGTCTAGTTTGAAAGTCATTTACAGTTTCATTTTGTTCAGAGGCTCTGAACTGGAGATAATGATGCAGAAGTTCATGTTTTTTTTTTCTAGTTACATTTACAGATTTATTGGAGGTAGCTCAGATTTTCGTTTTGTGTAGGATCTCTATAGTAGGTTTACTTCTGAGAACAATGTAGGAAAACCTCTCACTTGCTAAATTTACTTCTTGGAATAAATTTCTCAGACAAGACAGTTGATTAGGAAGCTCAAAGCATGGGTTCAATTATAAATCTCAGGATTCAGAAGGGGTAAGCTGTGAGACAGGGTTAACAAAAGTGAAGGACAGTGAGTCTGTTTGTCATTAAAATTCCAAGTCCAGCCAGGGAATGATGAGGCCATAAGAAATGCCCCTTACTTCCTGGTCCCCTGAGTTCTGATTATCTTTGGAGGATATTGAGCATGCTCCAAATGCCAATAGAAGTTGTTCATATTTTATTTATGATTAAAAAAAAAGTGGCAAGCAGGGTACAGGAACAGAAGGAAAACAGCGCAAAGATCAATTTGTGAAGGAAACAGTCATGCCCCTCACTCATTGTATGCTGACTGGGACAGTACTGCTGCCTTCTTTGTGTTTTATCTTTGTGCCAACTACTTCAAAAACAATAGATGGCTCTTGTTGAAGAAAAAAACAGGAATGTTGCTCCTTTTGTATATGTGTAAGGAGAAGGTTTGAATGTATTTGAGAACTATTATATTTGAAAAAAAATTACATTCTAATTATTCTAGATTCCCAATGCCAACAGCCACTTTTTGAAGATGCATGAATTAACTACACACATACAGCTGTGCTTCTGGTTTTTAATTATTTAAATGTGATTGATTCAGAAAGTGATTGAAAAGTAGAGGCTAGGTGTTGAACTGAATGACCCCTAACATTTCTCTGTTTCCTTTAATCTTCATTTTCTCTTTTTCATGAGAATGTGGTTTATAGATTTCCCCAAATGTCAACAGATGGCAGCAGAGACTTGCAAATTGTCAAAAGAATTTTATTTGCGCCATTATCCCCAAGCAGCAATTAAATGTCTAAAGGCAAAGCTGTTATTTTTAAACCTAGCAACCCTAGAAAATCTTTTAAGTCTTTTTCTTGGGAAAATTAATAATAAAAAAGGTCTCTTTGCTCTTTAAGCATCAAGCCCACCTTTGGTTTTGTAGTTATAATTTCTTTCTTGTACAGTTACCCAAGATTGAGCAAAATTATGATGATGATATGCATGCACACATTTTTTTCTATTTGCCTATTGAAACAACTTCCAATCTACGCACGATTTCAGTAATCCTCACATTTCCATTTAAGTTAAAACTTCAAAGAGTGCTGTGGTAAACGGAATCAGTTTTCAGTTAGTTTACCTAAAGCTAAGTAGCACTGCTTTTGCCAGAAGGTTCACATTAGCCTGTAATGCTAGAAAAGCTGACTTCAGGCACAAAACGATTACTGATATATATATATATTTAACATTTGCAAAGATGAGCCCTGTGAAATAAAAATTAGTTAAAACTAGTTTCCATTTGAAATCTTCATCTATGTTTATTGTACTCAATGAGTATCAGCTGAAACACATATGCCGAAGGAAACAAACAAACCAAATCACCTCCCCAAAACATATATTTCAAATCAATGGTTAGAGAGAAGCTTTGTCATCAGTCTCCACTGCTACTTGATGTCAGAAAATATATTACAAAAGGTTCTCAATTATTCAGACATGGATTATCCAGGCCTTTCTTCTGCCTTTCTTTTCACTCTACTACCGATGAAATGAATATTTTACTTTCCTTAGCTGCAGTTATAGCATAAGCTACTTGATTCTAACCTCTTTACTTACTGATAGACATTCACTACTTTTTATGAGCTTTCTCTGTATCTTGTATTTCCATCGTGCCCATTACCATGTCAATTGAATTTCTTTATACATCTATCTCACGTGAAGAACTCTTCCTTATCCATCTTTATAGTGCCACTGTAGTGTTCATGGTTTAAACTTAAAAAAAAAATAGAGTGAAACTCAGAACAAACAACCTACTTTTCAACACCATTGCTAAATGTCTATTGTGTTTAGAACACATTCCTAAGGGTTTGAGGAATAATCAAAAGAAATGGAAAACTTTGTCCTACAAATGATAATGATCTTATTTAAGGGAAGGCTCAAAAATAGGCCCAGGTAGAAATTAATTGATGTAAGCAAATGTGCCATGTTAAAGTGCTGCAAACTATTTCAAATAAGCCTGCTCTTTGGGACAAGAGTTTATCACCAAAGCCAAATTTAAGGTTTGGTTGGCAGTTGGTAGTTAAAAACTATTTGACAGGAAAAAAATGAAGTTTTAAAGTATCAAACACTGTACAGAATTAAAAGAAAGAAAAATGAAGAGAGGGTGACATGGAGAATGTTGCAAATAAGAAACAGAACCAGACAACAGTATCCTAGAGCAAAAATGTAGTATGATTTTGTAAAGAAAGGTGATTAACAGAGTATCAAAATCATTTAAGCTAACCAAAATAATAGAAAGAAAAAAGTACAATTGACTAAATGAAGGTCCCTTAGCACATTTAGTGCAGTGGCTCCAGTTATTTGTGAAGAGAATATAAATTCTTAGAAGATGATTTAATTATTTTCCAAATTGGTTTTCTGTTTCTGTGCTGGGGAGTATTTTGTTTTTTGTTTTGTTTGTTTGGGGATAATTATTTTTTTTTTGTAGAGAAATTATATTCAGACAACAAATGTATTAAATATTCAGAATCAGTATATAATGAAAGATAAATAAAGTTAGTTAAGTGGCTGTGTGTTTTTAAGAGGAAACTCAGAAAAACAGCCTAAATGCTTTCCTCTTTTTAACATGGAAAAACTGAAAGAATTCTAATTGAAATGAGACATTTCACGTGCCATGCTTATATTAATTTTGAAATTATAGTAGATGATTTCTCTAATGGAGCATACATAACTCCATACAGCTTTAGTTTCCACTTAAAGTCATGATGGTTGATCTATAACCTACACAGATTCGTTTGTTCATGCTTGTGCAGGTGTGTGTGATTTGTATGTTTTGCATTTGTAAAAATGTAAGTTTGTGTATAAATGTTGTAATTTTTCTAATTCTTTTTATCCATAGCCAAAATTTGCTTTAAAAAATACTAATGCCTTTATGAATTCCAACATAACTTTCATAAGATTTAAAAAGGAAGAAGCAGAACTAATTGTATCTAGTGTGGAAATTTGTTGTACAGGTTAAGACACTTTGTCTCCTATCAGATTGGCAGGCTTGATTTTCGGTTCTGTCTCTAATTCTAGCTTCCTTCTAATGCACATGCTGGAGGTAGACGATGATTGCTCCACTACATGGATTACTGCTATGCATGCAGGAGTCCTGGACTGAATCCTGTTATTCAAGAATGGAAATTCCCTATCTGTCTCTCCATTGGTCTTTGTCTCAAAAATAAATGAGTAGAACACTACCGCGCAGAAACCAACGTCATCGGAAAGACAACCAGAAGCCCTGAGCGGTCCGCAGAAACAGAAGAACAATAAACGTCCTTCGGGACCAGGGAAGAGAGCTTTCTCTGGTCCGAACCTGGCTCCACCTCTGGACCCCCACCCTCCCTCGCAATCACCATCGGGATTGCTCCAAAAACCCCTCACAGCAAACAAACAATCATACAAACTAAAAAAACCTAAAATAAATAGACAAACAACAGAAAGTAGAGCTTGAAATCTGACAGGATAGAGCTGGCGTGGATTGGCTCATGCCTCGCTGGGTGGGACACAAAGATTAGTTACTCCTCACGATGGTGTTGAGGATTTTCCTGCACCCCCCCCCAAAAAAAATGTGTTCTGCACCTTAAATGTCGACAAATATCTTGTTAGAGTTACAAGCCAGTCTAGATTATCCTAAAATCTGCCAAGATCAGCAAAATTATACTTCAACACAACAAATGGCTAAATACTAAAATGAAATAGACACGAGACAGCTGAATGGTACCTTATAACCATTTTAAGGTATATAGCAGCCGGTCCTGTATATAAACTAAAATTGAAATGTCAATGAGCTAATCATAGGTTGTGGTTAGGACTTGCTGCTTTTTTTTTTTTTTTTAACGTACTGGTTACTCAAAACCATGTCAATTCCATAATATTGCAAATTGCTGTTAATGTTATATTGAGACTCTTAATTGACTGATGATATTCTACCAGCTCTAACTTCAGACCAGAAATGGTCTCCCCAAGAAACTGTTCAACCCATCTGGACAACGGGTAGCTGGACTCTATGCTTGGTATACGTTTGCAAGGAAAGAATCTTGATTGAATTTGAACTGTAATACTGCATCAACGTGGGGGAATCCACCAGGGGGAGGGGAGGGGAGAGGGGTGGGGGGATTCCCAGAGCCTATGAAACTGTCACATAATGCAAAATAATTAATAAAAAAAAAGAAAAGAAAAAAAAATAAATGAGTAGGCCTGATGCTCTTCTCCTGAAATCTTTTAATTGCTTCTCAATTAAATCTGGAGGTTGTCAGAGACTATCTCATATGCATTTTCACAACCAGTAGTTCATCCTCTCCTCTTTTTTCTTTTTGCTTCTCTCAGCATTCAAAAAATGATCATTCTATATCATCAAGCAAAACAATGAGTAATAAAAAAGATGTTTCTGCAACTCTTTCATACTTCTATTTCCCAACGCACAATACTTTCTGACAGAGATTATCTCTCACTCTTCAACCCTCAGTAAATTGACTGCTTCCCTTACATCGCTATCAAAGCCAAACTTAATGTTTTCTTTTTAGTTTGATCTCCATCCTAGTAAATTCTGTTAGTAAATATTCTGCTGCTTACTGCAAATCTTAATGTCATTTCTATCCATTTGGCAAATCATTTGGGAAGCTTCAAATTCAGCCCGGCTTTCATTCCTTACCTCACAAAATATTTATTGTTGTATTGTTATTTGCTCTTTTGAGTTTCCAAACAACAGAAGCCACATTTTATTCATTTTCTACCTTTCCTCCATTTTAGTTCACATAGTTTAGTAGGCTCTTACTAAATAACTGTTAGTTGAATTGTTGGGATTTTTAAATATCATTCTAAGGTCTCTGTTCAAAATAATGAGAATTTATTCTCTAACGAAAGAGAAAAATTAAAAATGCATACATGTTTAGTGATATACAATATATAACAACCAAAAAGTTTGACTTAAAATTTGAAGACCAACTTAAAACATATGCAATAAAATTTATTTACAAAAATTTGAGGGTCAATTTAACCTTCAATAAAATAATACTGCAAGTCAAGAAATAGAACAAGTCTCAGGGTGACTCAGGTGAAAACACAGTGGCCTTTTTGTAAAAATTAAGCTTACCCTTTAATTTGATTTCCTTGAGAACCTACAAAAATAATTGTTTAACTGTATGTATATGCTAGGAGAAAAAATTCATATGAGCGCAGGAAAAATATAAAACAAATGGTGAAATGATTGTGAAATGAGAAGTTCTACTAGGAAAATCAAAGCATAATTCATTTTAAATCGTGTTTTAGTCTTCATTTCCCATAACAATAACCAGTGTGATTTAACAACAGCAAGTATTCTTACTAACTTGGTTATTTCATGTGTTATTATGTGTTCTACTTAATTCACGGTTCTTAGACATACAAACCCAAGCTTTAGTACATAGCTATCACTCTCTCTTCTCATGTCATCCTCTATCATTGAAACAAGATGTCTTGTTTGAATTGTCTCAGTCTTGTACTCCATTCCTTGGAATCATATCCAGAAGTAAACTATGTACACAAAAGCTGATGTTTCCACGTTTGCTTTATTGGGGTAGCAGAGGCCAAGGTTCAGTCAAAGTTCAATTTTTAATGCATTTATTTTCTCAAAACTGAAAATATCATATTTTCAATGAAAGGGATTTTTGAGATATCTAGATTTAGATACTTATATATAGATCCAGATGTCTCTACCTTTAGTTTGGCATTTAACAAAAATGTCTTTTTCTATGAAAAACCTCTGCCCCCCCCGAAATGCATATGACTTGGGTCTGTGAAAAAGTGTTCAGACATAAGAAACTCAGCACATTGACTATCACATATCAGATAATATGCAAACCTTGCCAAATCATTGATCAAACACAAAACATAGGCTTTCCAATTTTCATAATCTTATAATAAAAAAGTGAAATTACTGAACCTAAATCCCCATAATTTTTCTCCATTTTTCAGCAAATAATAATAATAATTTTTAAGGCTAATGAAAGTTGCTAGGATGGCAGTATATTAGTAAGCAGCTGCTCCCATGACATAATCAGTTGTATTCAAGAATAAAAACATAATAGCTCAGGAGAAACACATATATGGTATTAATAAATCACACATTTCATCAATAGCCAACAATGGGATGAGAATAAAGCAAAAAAACTGTTAAACCCTGGTAAAAATGGCAGGATAATTATGACTAGTGTTACTCCTTTGATTTTCCCATTTGAAAATTGATTGGATTTTCAAGATGACCGAGTAGGGAGAGGAGAGGTTTAAATAGAATGAGAAGGATTGAGTAAGGAAAAGCAGAGAGGGTGCGATTCCTAGAAATAGGCAAAGACATGTTGAGGGAAGGCGGGGATGCCTGGAGACACATGAACATGGGGAAACAGCTGAGACAGTGGAGTGGTGCTGCAATGAATAGACATTTCAGTGGTGATCAGAGCTCCACCAGTGGTCGGATTTGAAGGGGAGCTGACTGCGAACTCAGGAAGTGAACCCACCCATAGAACTATGGGTCTTGTTGATTTGTTTAATTTGACAACATCAGAAGCGATGGCAGAGTCCAAGCAGTCAGATTTGGAGACAGGGTGGATTTCATACCTCAGACCACCATCAGTGCCCCATTAGGCACCATTTTGTGTACTGAGGCAAAGACTTGGATGAAGGGTAGGGTTTGGTGACAGCAAGCTGTATATGTTCTAAGCCAGGAAGGAACTCACTTCTGGCTCAAGGCATTGCACTGGTTCCACTGACAGACCTGTGTTATAGAGCATAACCACAGCTGATGTCTCGCTAATTCCAGGTACTGTTGGAAGTGGGAGCAGGAGAAAGGCTGAACAAGTACCAGTGTAAACACTGCATAGGATCACAAGGAGTAGAGAGTACTTAGTTGGCAGCTCTGGCTGCATGACCCATGGTAGAAACATAGCACAGGAATCCTAGACTGAAAATCACTGAAGGGAGTGTCATGAGTAATGGGAAATGAAGAACCAGAGAGTGAACAGGATCATTAAAACTGATCTGTAGGTCTGTGGATAACACAGCTTAAAAATTAACACCCAAGAGTAGAATACATTAATCAGATTTCCAAAAGCAAAGTGCCAAAATGAGACAGGGGCACAATCATTGAGGTTACTGATGCCTCCCCAGCAAAAGAACAGATCTCTGTTAATCTCAGAGTAACTGAGGAAGTCATCAAGAGACTGCCTAATAAATAAATAATATATATAACTAATCTATATTATATATTTAATATATAATGAAGCTTCTTAACAACAGTGAGAAGCACATAACATTCTTAACACATTTTTAACAACAATAAAAAGCACAGAAATTGAAGTAATTTATGAGATATGTTACACAGGAAATAGCAACATTGAACCATTAAAACAAAATGAAGGATACTATACAGCGTATTAATTCAGTGAAAAGACTCAATAATAAAATGAGTGAGGCAGAAGAATCTGAGAATTGGAAGATACCTCCTACAATAATGATAAAAAAGTAAAAAAAATTGGAAGAGGAGCAGAGTTAAGCTAAGAAAAGTGTCAAGAATTAAGGGACACCATCAGAAGACCAGTTATGGAAGTCCCAGAAGGTGCAGAAAGATAAGGTGGTTTCAAAGTTGTAGTCAGTGAAAAAAATAATTGACAATTTCCCTAATATGGAGAAAAATTGGGAAACAAAGTGCTGAAAAAACACAGAACTCCCACTACATTGAATCAAAAGTGATCTTCACTATGACACATGAAAATAAAGCTCTCTTCAGTTGAACATAAAAATAAGATCCTTAAATGTGCACAGGATAAAGGTCATAAACTTATATAGGAACACCAGACTCATAGCTGACCTCTCAGAGGAAGCTCTATAGGCTGAAAGAGAATGGAGTGACATATTTCAGATCCAAAAAGGAAAAAAAAAATATTGTCACATCATAATAACTTACCCAGAAAAGCTTTCCTTTGTCTTTGAAAATAAAATATTTGCAAAGCAAACAAACTAAAACACTTCACATCTAATAGTCATGATCTATAATCATTACTTACAAATATGCTACAGACAGAAAAAAAGGAACAGCGTATAACAGAACCAAAAGCAAATTGGAGTACGTCCCAATAAAATGACAAGATATTACACCAAACAATGAACAACCAATTGCTAAAAAGACAGGACCAAATCATGATCTATTAATATTAACCCAGAATGTAAATGGCTTAAACTCATCAGTTAAACATCATAGATTATTGGATTGGATCTAAAAACAAGAAACATCTATTTGTTGCTTTCAGGAGACACATCTCACCAAAAAAAACATGTGGAAACTGAAAGTAAAAAGATGGAAAAAGTATTTCAGGCCATTGGAAATGAAAAAACAAGCTGGTGTAGTCATTTTTATATTGGATAATAGAAACTTTAACATAAAAAGCACTACAAGAGATGACAAAGGACACTACATAATGATCAAGGTTTTCATTCAGCAAGAAAAAAGTCACCGTAGTAAATGTATACATAACAAATGTATACAGCTAGCTGCATGAACCAATATTAATGAATTTAAAGGGAGAAACAGACTCCAACACAGTAATAATGTGGTACTTTAACAACTCCGAACCCCCAGGGGACAGATTAACAAGACACAAACTCAGCAAAGAAACAAACCAGCTCACCCAGAAAATAGAACAAATGGACTTAATAGATAGCTGCAGAAACATTTCTCCTAAAGATGTAGAACCTTCTCCAGGATTGATCATATTAGAGGCCACAAATCAAGCTTCAGCGAACTTAAAAAATAACATCATACCATGTAGTTTCTTAGACCATCGTGAAGTGAAACAGGAGGCCAACAAGTCAAAATACTTCTGAGGATGAAATAATACTTGGAAACTGAACAGCAAGCTGCTAAATTAACATTGGGTTAGAGGAAAAATCAACAAGGAAATTAAACAAATTGCCTGAAATGAATGAAATGGACATAACATGTCAAAACTATTTTTTATAAGATTTATTTTATTATTTTTATTGGGAGGGCAGATTTGCAGATAGAAGAAGAGACAGAACAATTTCCATTCACTGGTTCCCTTCTCAAGTGGCCACCACAGCCAGAGCTGAGCCAATGTAAATCCAGGAGCCTCTTCCAGATCTCCCAAATGATTATGGAATTCCATTGATTTGGGTCATATTCCACTGCTCCCCCAGGCCACAAGCAGGGAGAAGAATGGGAAGTGGAAAACCAGAACACAAACTGGCACTTATATGGAATCTCAGGACCTGCAAGAGGCGGATTAGCACCATGATTATGCAGCACGATTAAGGCAGTTTGAAGATGAAAGTTAAACTCTATTGCACATACTGGCTGGCACAAGAACTAGGGCTGTGAGTAGGCCTGGTAAAAGCTTTTGGAGGTCACTCAGAACAGGCTGTAGTTCCACTGATGAACACTGAGGGCTAAGTGGACAGGTTTGGCCTGGGATGCAATATCCATTGGTTTACTTAAGAGACAGTGCTGGAGATAGAAGTGACACAGTAATTGCAACTACCAGTGTGTGTGTAGACTGATGTGGGTGATGGACTGAGCCAGACTTGGTACTGGCAAGCACATAAGAGTCAGGTTTTCAAGTTTACCAGTGTGAGTTGCAGCCCATCAGAGAGGTGCCCAGAGATATCCTTCCAGGCCCAGATCACACACTCTCCAGGTGTTTCTGCAGTCCAGCTTGACCAGATTTGGCCCTGTTTCTAGCACTTATCACCCATTGCTGTGAAAAAGCCCAACTATTCTGCACTTACTCTGACTCAGGCACGTACCAGTGGATGCAGTCAGTTAGCACAGTCCGGTCACCTCCTAACCCAGCTCACATTCAGGACAACAGGTGCTGTAGCCCTGCCCAACTTGTTCTGCCCCAGTCGTAGTTCTCATGTTCATAAACAGGAGCATCGTTCCAGAAGGGGAGCCTGTGCTGGTCCCCAACTGGGCTTGTACCCTTACCCCTTGTCTCATGTGTACTGGTGGGTACTATGATCCAGTCTAGCATTACCCACCTAACCTCGGCATTTGTCGGCAGGTACTGTAGTTTGGCCTGGCCCAGTTTGCCTCCAGTTCCAGCTCATGCTGGTGGGTGCTGCAGCCTAACCCAGCCCAACCAGCACCCAATAATGTGAACTGGATGGTGTTTCAGCCCGATCCAAGCTTGTCCTGCACCCTATCCTGATTCTCACATTTACCAATGGGTGTTATGGACTGGGTAATCCTGACCTGCCCCCAAACCTGATTCATAGGTCCGATGTGGGTACCACAGCCTGGTGTGGTCTGGGCTACTCCCAGTCTTCATTCTATACCCACCCTGGCTCTCACTAGCATCAGTGTGTGTTGTAGTCTAGCCCAATCTGACACAGCCCAGACTCGGTCCACACCCACGCTAAGGGACACTAAAGTCATGTCCAGCCCAGATTGCTGCCCAAATCCTGGCTCTCATGCTCAGCAGTAGAAACCACAAGCCACACTCCTTAGCTCTCCAACAAGGCCTGCTCCTAGCCATATCTCGGGGAAGGAAGGAGAGGGAGAAGCCACTCTCAGCATCCTAACTGAATAAGTACCTGGTTATTGGGGAATGGCTAACTAACATCATCCACAGTCCCCTATGTGAAGCATGCTGCGAGTGTACTGGTCAGCTGGTTTTGATAGATATGAAATGCTATTGATCTAACTAATTCAAGGATGAGGAAATACTTCCAAGGCCCATTGGCTGATATAGTCCACTTAGAGTCTCCATTCACCCAGATACTTGCTGTCAAAATTTTGCTTGTCAAAATTTGCAATTTGTTGTGCCCTCCATCCTCTGCTATGGTACTAGATGTCCTCTGCAGGCTCCAGTGAACTCCCATGTCCTTCATGTGCATCTGGGCAGGACATCCACTAAACATGTCAGCAATTGAATAGGTCTAGTTCTGCCACATGCACCCCCATGTTACTGTGATTTTCCTCATGGTTGGAGTTCTGAGTCCAGGTCTCCAGTTGTCCCCCAAAGAAACCTCACTAGAGGTGACCCCAGTACTGAGTCTTGTATGTGGCAACCAATATGGCATCCGACTAAATCTGTCACCCGTGACAACCTACACACGCAGTGGTATCTCAGGGAGTTTCCTGTCAGTAGATCCTGGAAATCACTGAGGGGTGTTGTTTGGCTGCAAGAACCATCAGGGACATTCTGATCAAGCATGTTTAATTTTTGTAAAGAGAACACAACTTTTTTAAAGCTCTGTTAATTTTTATTGCAAAGTCAGATATACAGAGAGAAGGAGAACAGAGAGGAAGATCTTCTGTACTTTGATTCACTCCCCAAGCAACTGCAACAACTGGAGCTGAACCAATATGAAGCCAGGAGTCAGGAGCTTCTTCTGGGTCTCCCACATGGGTGCAGGGTCCCAAGGTATTGGGCAGTCCTGACTGCTTTCCCAGGCCACAAGCCTAGGGCTGTATTGAAAGCTCAGCCTCCGGGATTAGAACCGGCACCCATTTGGGATCCCGGAACTTTCACGGTGAGGACTTGAGCTGCTAGGCTACTGTGCAGGGCCAAATAGCACAACTTATATCGACTAGGAAAGGGGCAGACAGAAGGGCATTTCCTGACTGTCCTCCCACTCCACAATGGTACTGTATTTGACTAGAAGTCATATCTATCTCTTTGGACACTCCAACCTAGTCACAGGTCATGTTCAATGTACAGATGACACATATACCTTCTGGTAGCAGGATGTTAGGCCATGAGCCATGTACAGTTGCATAGGTTGGAAGCTATGACTCAGGTAACATTCAATGTGTGTGGTTGGTTGGCAGTTAGGCACCTTATCAAGGAAGTCCCAGCACAACTTGTCCAAGGACAGAGAAGAGAGACTGCAGCTCACCACTCTCCTGCATGAGCAGTGAACGGGCCATGTAGCTAAAACCATTGTCAGGGGTTTCCCCAGGGACAAAGAGCATCATATGTCTATGACCTTCCACACAGGATACTCAGATAGAGATCCAGGGACAATCATCCACACAGGTAGTTGCAGTTGTTGGGTCAGTTCTGTCCTCAGCACCATTTCTTATGCAAAATAACGGATGCTGCAACCCAGCCTAACTCTGACCACCACACACTTGGCCCTCACATACACCACTGGTAAATTCAGCCTAGTCAAAGCCATCCCTCCAGTAACCCCAACTAAACCTGCCCCCAGTCATGGTTCTTGTGCTTGCTAGTATATGCAGCAGATTGGCCCACTCTGTCCCTCATCTCATTCAGCTTTTGTACACACCAATGGGTGCTGCATCCTAACTCAGCACAACCAACCCCACTATCAAGCCTACACTGAATACCTCCTGTCCAGCCAGATCTACACCCAGGCCAGTTCTCATGTTCACTGATGGAAGCTGAAGTCTCTCAAAGCAGTTACCACAGTTTCTCTGCTAAGCCAACTCCCATCCCCAGATCTTGCACTTTCCAAATTGTTCTACATGTCCTCCCACCAAGTCTCACGTGTGCTTATTGGTGCTGCATCCAGTCTGGCATAGACCACCTCATCTCAGCATGTTCCAGTGGGTGATGCAGCTTGGCATGGACCAACCTGCCACTGTTCCATGTAATCTTGGAGGGTGCTATATCCTAGCCTAACCTGGATTGACCCAAGTACTAGCCCTGATATTAACTGGCTGGTGTTGCAGCCCAACCCTGGCCTGTTCTGAACCCAATCCCTGTTCTCACATCTGCCAATGGGTACTTCAGCTGAGGTAGGCTGGCCTATCTCCAGATCTGACCCACACACATGGGCAATGCAATCTGGTGTTGTCTGGTCCACTCCTGCTCTTGACTCTTGCATTCACCGGAAGTGACGAAGTCCTGACAAAAGAGTTCTCCAAGCTCGTCTATCAGGTCACCTCCCAGTGGCAGAGCTCACTCAAACTAGTGGGTCCTTGGTACAGCCTGACTTTGCCTATTTCCTGTCCTGACAGGAACAGTGATCTTGCCCAACTGACCAACACCCATTCTGACTCTTAGCACTGCATGCTACAGCCTAGCCATGCATGGTCCATGCCCAGGCCCAGCTCCCACATGGTTAACGCCAAGACCTAGCCCAGCCCATCGTACCCTTACCATGACTCTCGCAAGCACCAGTGTATGCTAGAGCCTAACTCAGCCTAGCACATTCAAGACCCAGTCCACATCCATGCCGAGGTATATTTTAGTCCTGACCATTCCAATTTGAAACTGCATTCTGGTTCTTACACCATTGGAAACCACAAGTCAATTGAGGCATCCCCTGAACCCCACCCAAGCCTGCATATATATCTATATCTATCTATCTATCTATCTATCTATCTATCTATCTATCTCGATATATATTCTGTATGTGTCAGGGGTTGCTCTAAACCCACCTGGCATGGCCTATCCCCCATCTTGGTCTTTGCCTTTGGATGTTGCAACCTGGTCTGGCCTGGCTTGCCCCCAGTCCCAACTATCATGTGGGTTCTGCAGCCTAGCCATACCCAGTTTGCCCCCATCTATGACTTTTATGCAAACTAATTGGTACAATAGCCTAGCCCAGCATGGCACACAATGAATCCTGGCTCCTGCACATGCCAGTGCATTAAGGTTAGACCAGGCCCTACCTGGTCTTCCCCCATTCCAGAAATATCCCACACTCTTGGTGACAAGTGGAGCTGCCTTGTTCAGCCTGACCAGCACCCAGTCCTGAATCATGCGCTCAATAGTGGGAGCTACAGCACACCAGGGGAGTTCCCCAAGCCCTTTCACCAGGTTCACTGCCAGACCCAAATCTCATGTGTGCTAGTGGGTTCTAGCTTCTTACCTGATGTATTCCCCACCTTCTTTATGGCCTTTTGTGTGTGCTGATGGATGTTGCAACCCATCCTGCCCAAAACACTATTTTTGGGCATACCTTTGGGTGCTGCATCCTGGACCAGCCTGGTCTGTTCCAAACCCCAGTAGCTAAGAATGTCAGGCAGTTCCACCTTCATACTTATCTCAGCCTGTAGCTACCCCCAACTCTTGAGCGAATCAATGGATATTGAAGTTCTACAGCAATGAGCCCACATATTCTCTATAGAATCTGCCCTCAGATCTGGTTCTCTCACATGCTGGTTAGTATAATGGCCCAGCCTAGCTTTACTTTTCCCTTGTTCTGACACACACTGTGGGTATTGTTGTCTACTCCTGCCAGGTAAGCCCACTCAGTCTTAGCTTTAGTGTGCATCAGTAGGCAGTCGCTGATGCTGACTAGTCCAGCTCAGGTTTCCTGTGTGTGTGTGTGTTGGTCTGATATGGAAAGATCTTCCAGCTTTTCTCCTCCTCAAAACCACTCCATCTCAGCCCCCAGGTTACCTGCCACTATAGTGGCCTTGTTGGTATACGTCTCTCAGAAGCCTTTCCTTATCTGCAATATACTCCCTCAGTGGTCTTTCCTTCCACACATTCCCACACCTCTTTCCCTGAGCAATCCTGATTCTCTGCACCCAGGAGCACATGGGTTCCCAAGTCCAATCTTGTGGTGATGCAGTGTGCTGATCTGTAACTTTTCCTGCCAATCAGTGACCCAAGCTCATAGATGAATCCCCAGACCCCAACCAGCCCCACTATTCAACCACACTGGCACTGGTGGGTGCTACTCTTTGTCTAGCCATTACTGCTGCTAGTCTGGTACTCATACTCACCAGTGGGAGTGGCAAGCCAAGAGAAAGGTGCCCACTGTTTCCCTATTGGGCCCACTCCCACTCCCGGATCTTGCACTCTCCAGGTGTTTCTGCAGTTCAGCTTTTCAGAATCAGCTCCCAGTGCCAGCATCTGCCAGCTGATGCTTCAGCAAAGACCAACCAAACCACACCCACTCTGGCTTATGCATACACCAATAGGAACTGTCAACCCAGCCTGGCTTTCCCCTAATCCAGCTCACATGCAGGGCAGTAGGTGTGATAGCCCTGCCTAACCTGGTCTGCCCCAAATCCTAGCTCTCATGCTCAGCAGTTGTAGTATTAGTCCAGCAGGGGAGCCCCATGCAGCCTCCCTACTGGCTTTACTCCCTACCACATGGGTCTCAAATCTGTTGGTTGAGAACTGCGGCCCAGTCTGGCATGGCCCACTTCACCTCAACATTTGACAGTGTGTGCTGTAGCCTGGCTGAGCCCAGCCCACTCCCAATTCCAGCTCAGGTTGGTGTAGGCTGCAGCCTAGCCCAGATAGCTCAGACAGTCCCCAAACCCAGCCATAATGTGACTGGCTGGTATTGTGACCCAACCCAACATGACCCACACACAATTCTGGTTCTCAGATTTGCCAGTGGGTGATATGAACTGGTCTAGCCTGACTCATTCCAGACATGAGCCAAATGTATGCCAGTGGGTACCATTACCTAGCGTGATCTGGGCTGCTTCCTCTCTTGGTTCTTGCACTCACCTGCTGGGACTATGTACCAACAGAGTACTTGCCAGGCTCCTTCATCAGGGCCTCTCCCAATGCCATATCTCACAAACACAGGTGGGTCCATGGGCTAGCCCTACCTAGTCTACCTCCTGTCCTAGCAGGAACAGTGGCCTTTTCTAACTAGCCTTAAAGCATTCCAGTTCTTACTGTTGGGTACTACAGCCCAGCAAAGCCTGGTCAATACCGAGACACGGCTCATGCTTGTCCCAGCAGGGACACAGACCTAGCCCAGCTCATCTTATACCCATCCTGGTTCTCACAAGGTCCAGTGGGTTCTGGAGTCTAGCATAGTCTTGCACATCCCAGAACCAGTCCACACCCATGCCAAGGGAGACTGCAGCCATATCAACACCAGATCGCAGTTGGCATAGGTTTTTGATTCTCTGCAGGGGAATCTTCAGTAATGTTTGTTGTTCCTCTGTCTTTTTTTTTTTTTTTTTTTTTGCTATTGGTCATTGTATTTCATTCTGGTTATCAGATTCTTCTCCTTATGGCTGGTTTCTATAAGCTGTGTCACCCACAAGTCTACAGTTCTATTTTACTGATTACATTTAATACCCAGTTCTTCGTTGTAGTCACTTGCTTCACTCCCTCCAGCAAGTTTTAGGCCTGGGCTCATGTGTTAGAGTTCCACCATGGTCTCTATAGACTCAGCTCCTGACTCATCATCCCACATCTACTGTGACCCCATGCTGTGCCTGCACCACTGCCTGTATCACCTTTCTCCCACCACTGTTTTATACAGTCCCCAGTATTAGACAGACACCAGATGTCGTAAACAAATGGATTGTTGGTGGTGCTTATCTTGCTGGAACCTGCTGGCCATTATGTCTGAGGGCCCCTTGAACCTATTTTGGGTGGGATCCACATGATGACTAATTCGGTACTTTGGGGGGGGGCAGTAAAATGCAATGAGCTGGAAGTGAGTTCACTCCCAGGTTAGCGCATGTGCAGCTCACTGCAGTCCGTCCCGTCTCACAGCTTTTGTCACATTGTACAAACTGGTGCCTGATGTGGTACTTGCAGAATTCTGGATCTGCTAGTACCTGTATCTAGGGGATACCGGGACCTATTTTGGCTGGAAAATGTATGATGTCACATCAGTATTATTTTGCTGTGGGACAAGTGCAATGCTCTGAACTGGAAATGAGTGCTGCTGTTGATTTTGTTCTGTGGTTTTTCATTTAAGGGAATGTATTACTATAGACAAAGACTATGATATCAAACATGAGGATACAACGCAGTATGCATCTCTACTTCTTGATCAAAGATGAACTCCCAATGAAACTGTTAAATGTATCTTGATAATAAGAAGCTGAACTTTGCCATTGTCAATGCCTGCAATGTCAGCATTACACTTAAATAGGGGAATGATGGACTTATCACTGTTTATGGAGAGCTATACTATTGTAATAATAGAGGGGGCAGTCAGTGGGGTCGGGGAGAAGATTTGGGAAGGGATAAGGGAAACCCCACAGCCTATGGAATTGTATTATAAAATTATAAAAAATGAATAATATTAAGAAGTAACCAACAGAATGGAGAAAATTATTGCAAACTACAACAGAGATAGTGGGTTGAAATCGTTGACATCTATGATTTGCAAAGATGCAGAAACTTAACATCAGCAAAAAGAAAAAAAAAACAATCTTGGTAAGAAATGGGTGAAGGAAATGAGCAGACTTTTTTCAAAAGAACAAAATCAAATGGCTAATATACATATGCAAAAATGTTATCCTCCCTAGCTACGAGAGAAACAGAAGTATAAACCATATTGACTTTCCACCTAAATTCAGTGATATTAGCCTGCATTTGCAAATTATCAAACAACACCTGCTGGTGTGGATTTTGGGAGAAAGTGTAGGTTAGTACAACGACTATGGAAGTCAGTATGGAGACAGCTAAGAGAGCTGAATATTAATCTGCTATATGACCCAGCTATTACACTTTTGGGAATATATCCAAAGGAAATAAAATCTGCATATAAGAAAGTAATCACATGTTCTGCCTGCTATAATGCAACCTTCATGCAAAATGCAATACAAATATATATATGTAAAGAAATATATACATATATTTAGATAGATGTTCTATATAATTGAAACTAGCATGTTTGGAAGTGAAGATACATTTCAGCATGCATTTTTAATTCTAAATGAAAGATGGACTCCTAAAAAACTTTTAAATATCTTGACAATAAGATGCTGCCATGAGACACTTAAATAACAGAATGATGTATTTGTTACTGTTGCTGAAGGACTATACTATTGTTATAATCAGGACATAGCAGAAGGAGGGAAAGGGAACGGATAGTGTGGAAAGGGAAATCCCTGAGCCTATAGGAATGTATAATGAAAAAAAATATTGAACTTTGTTTTATGCACACACAATAAAAAATTGACAAGTACAGAAATAATAAAACAGAATTACAATAATGTCACCAGAAAGGAATTTTCTAATTAAAATAGCACCAATAACCTGTATTATTGCGTTTCATGGTTGTAACCATATGTTGTGTCTTCTGTCTCAAAACAACATGGTACTTTTGAAAGTGACATTGAGAGCAAAACTTAGTGAAGCCAATCATAGAAAGCCACACCAAGGAGAATATTTGATTGGCATTTTCTTATTGTAGAGAGCTGCTTCTAAATTGGACAGGGCCTGTTGCCTTTATTGCAAACCGTGTCTGTCTCTGCAACTTCTGTGAGAGGATCTGTTATACTTCATTGTTGACCTACAAGGCCTTATAAAAATGATATCCCTACAGGTTGTTCTTCCTATTTTTCCTCAGGAAAAAAAAAAAAAGATTATCAGAGGTAATACACTTTTCAAAAGAGAAAAAAAAATGACCGTGCTAGACAACAAGAAGCTACTAGAGACAGATGCCAGAGGCAAAATGCCAAGGAAGAACAAAACACAGCATTGTATATGAAGGTCATTATGATAATTGTCAGAAAGTCACCTGCTGATGTTCAATAATCACTAACAGTAGAATTCATATACATTTCTGCAAAAATTTAAGCTGATGTACTGCAGGCATCAAATGCTATTTCAAGAAAAGTTTTTGCATTTTTGCATTTGTCTGGCTACACAGTAGATACTCACACATAACACATTTTAATTTTATATAAGTTCGGGGGATGCTAATGATTTTGTGTGTTTTGCAGGTGAGTTATAGTATCACTTGGTAAATAGCTTCTATGGTCAAAAAAGAGTTAAACAAAATAAGAGTAGACAATATATTGCATAGGGACAGTGCCTAGGGGTACTTTGCACATGCTGTAAGCTCATGGTAGACCAATTTTTCTCAAAGGTGTCAAGGTAATGGAGAATAAAACTCACTTGGTGCAGTCACCTTGATAAGAGGGCCAACAGCCAGCGGCACTGGATCCTGACTCTTTCCTTGACTGTTGAAATTCGTTTTTGGCAGACATCAAATGTGGAAACTGCTTTTCACACACATTAGTTCCACAAGAAAAGCTGCATGTGTTTTTTTCTTTTCTATTCTTTTGTTTTTGGTATTTAGATGAGACTCTCAGAAGAGAAAGGCCAGAAAATTCATTTTTATTGTTCCAACAGCCTTTTCCTGGGGGTGGGATCTGGAGTTTAGGACTGAGTTTTACAAACAGTGGTAGATAAAATCCTCACATTTCAGTACTTTTTCACCTGTATGATTTTAATTTCAAATTTCTTTGTAGTTTACTTTATTACACTGATGTGCAAAATCATGTCATTTGTTAGTTTTTATTTTCCTGCTTTTCAAACTGTTTTACACTCTATTAGTAATAATTCTAATATTCTCAGAGATTCTCAAACGAAAGAAACACCTCATTGTCTCTTAGGTAAAACGCAGATCATTGTTTCCTACTTTATGTATGAGGAAACAAGTTTGGATATACTATCATAGTGTGAAAGAGTGCATGAATGGTATGTAGCAGCGTTGAGGCCAGAACCCAGCATTTTTCTCATAGTTTAATATTGCCTTAAGACAGCTAAAATGTGTTTCTTGTCAACAGTTGTAGCATCCACATAGATAGAGGTGTGCCCTAATTAAACTAATGGTACCACCAAGATAATAAAAAAAATTAAAATTGCAGCATAAATTAAGGAAGTAATTTCCTAGAGAAGACTTTTTTTAATGTACCTCCTGCTGAAATCACGTTAACCTTGTCTTACATTGCAGCTCAAACTTAGAAGATTGTTTTTGTTTCACAATTTTAGACAATTTGAGTGTAAAAACTAGATGAGCAGAATTTATAATAGTTGTAAGGAAACAAATACCAGCTACTCTTTTTTTTTAAGATTTATTTATTTTTATTGGAAAGTCAGATATGCATAGAGGAGGAGAGAAAGAGAGGAAAATCTTCTGTCCCATGGTTCACTCCCAAAGCCGCCCCAAGGCGGGCCCATAACAGCTACTCTTTTTTTTTTTTAATTAATTATTTTGCATTATGTGACAGTTTCATAGGCTCTGGGAATCCCCCACCCCTCCCCAGACCCTCCCCCCTGGTGGATTCCTCCACCTTGATGCAGTATTACAGTTCAAATTCAATCAAGATTCTTTCCTTGCAAACGTATACCAAGCATACTCTTTTTTTTATTTTTAATTCATTAATTACATTGTATTATGTGACACAGTTTCATAGGTACTTGGATTCTCCCCACCCCTCCCCAAACCCTCCCACCATGGTGGATTCCTCCACCTTGTTGCATAACCACAGTTCAAGTTCAGTTGAGATTCCCCCATTGCAAGCATATACCAAACATAGAGTCCAGCATCTTATTGTCCAGTCAAGTTCAACGGCTTCTTAGGTATACCCTTTCTGGTCTGAAGACAGAGCCAGCAGAGTATCATCCCAATCAATTAAAAGCTCCAACATACCATCAGCAAAAATTTACATCATTATGGAATTAATTGCCAAGCATACTCTTAAAGCACCAGGTAATACTATATGTCAGGCATTTATGCTAAAGACTTATTATATTATTTCAATTAATTACTAAAATGAATCATAACTTTAGATAGTGTAGTTTCCCTTCATGTTCTGTAAGAGAATAGTTTCAGAAAGTTTTATAAACATCAAGTTCCTTATATAAAATTACATGGTGGTTTTTGACACAGTATTTTCTTTCTTTTTTTTTTTAAAGATTTATTTATTTTTATTGCAAAGTCAGATACACAGAGAGGAGGAGAGACAAAGAGAAAGACCTTCCATCCGATGATTCACTCCCCAAGTGAGCGCAACGCAACGGTCAGTACTGCGCTGATCCGAAGCCAGGAGCCTGGAGCCTCTTCCGGGTCTCCCACGCGGGTGCAGTGTCCCAAGGTTTTGGTCCGTCCTTGACTGCTTTCCCAGGCCACAAACAGGGAGATGGATGGGAAGTGGGGCTGCCAGCATTAGAACCGTTGCCCATATGGGAACCTGGCGCCTCCAAGACGAGGACTTTAGCTGCTAGGCCACTATGCTGGGCCCAACAGAGTATTTTCAAAAACCATCCATTTCTCCCTTTTAATTTAACTCATCACTACACTACATCTAAAATCTAATATAATTTAAATACCATATAATAGTTTTTGCACTGTATAGGTTAGTGAATATTAACAAGGAGAAAAGTCTGTGCATGTGCAGTCAAGATTCATTTTCTGGTCTCTGGTGAGTGGAATCCATGACTTCAGAAATCATGGATACCAAGAATACATTACGAACTAGGAAAGTAAGCCTGAGACTAGAAAACTGTCCCAAGATCATGAAGGAAAGCTGAAGACACAGGATTCTAACACGATCTTCAAATGCTGAACCAAGCAAATGCAAATTTTTGTATCAGTTATTTTATAAGTACATATTATCACTTCTAATTTTCACAAGAGCAATGAAAGTTTGGTATCTGCATAAACTTTGTAGATGAGATGTCAGATATACAGAAGTGTTATTTGCTTCAAGGTTACTGTAGCAACATAGGGATTCAAATTCCCATTGTTCTAGTCACACATAATCAAGCCATTTGTTTATTCTTTAAGGTTTATATGTTAATGAATTGATTAATTAAGTAATTTAAGGGCAGAGAGACAGAGAAATCTTACATTCATTGATTCACTTTCTAGATGGAAAATTTGTCCCAAATGGACACACATTAGAATTTTATATGATTTTGTGCTCGGCAGTGTGGTCTAGTGGCTAAGGTCCTTGCCTTGATCCCATATGGCTGCTGGTTCTAATCCCGGCAGCTCCACTTCCTCTCTGTCTCTCCTCCTCTCAGTATATCTGACTTTGTAATAAAAATAAAATAAATCTTTAAAAAAAAGAATTTTATATGATTTCACGTATCACAAGATACTATTTTGGGTTGTTTTTTCCAAATCATTTAGAAATGTGGAAATATTGAGCCAGTGTTACCATATAGCAGGTAAAACCATTGACTATGATGCCAACATTAAATATAAGCAACCATTCCTGTCCTGGCTGTTCCACTTTTTCTTTGGCTCCCTGTTAATTTGCATGAGAAAGCAGCAGAAGACAACTCAAGTACTTGGATCCCTGGCACCAACGTGGGAGACCCAGAAGACACTCCTGATGCTTCAGCTTCAGCTTGGCCTGTTCCTAACCCTTCAAGCTGTTTGGAAGCATAGACAAGAAATGCAATGCTTTTTCCTTCCCTTCTGTATAACCCTGACTTTCTAATTGATTAATTAATTAGTTAATTAAAATGTAATAATCATTCTTAGCTAATG
Organism: Ochotona princeps; assembly: GCF_030435755.1. Taxonomy (NCBI): domain Eukaryota; kingdom Metazoa; phylum Chordata; class Mammalia; order Lagomorpha; family Ochotonidae; genus Ochotona; species Ochotona princeps. The sequence continues at coordinate 60,336,591 of NC_080865.1, read as the reverse complement.
ATTTGTACTGAGGTAACCTGAGGACTAGATCTGTCCTGAGGTTTGTGTTTTGCTGAACTCAGACCTAAGGGATGTGCATAAAGCACATAGAGAGATGGGAATGTGAGATGGATTGGGTGCGGTGTGCGTCCAATTGTGTAGGGTATTAAAAATTCATTATTAGGACTATAGCTTTTACTCTGAAATGAGAAGACACTGCAATATTTTTGAAAATAGGATTAATACTTTTTTCTCTTTTTTAAAAAGGAATTCACTCAGTACCAAATCAAACAGTAAATAATGTATTGTGATTTTCAAAAAAGAAAATTATGGTTTTATGTTTTGTTTATTTTTAATTTTTATTTTCCAATGTTTCAAAAATAAAGTATAAGCAAGATTTTAGTGAACACATAAAGTTTTAACATTCCTTATTGATCTGCCTGCCATGTTACTTAATTTGTACATTTTGTATATGTACACCTATGTTTTCATCCTTTTCTATTGATATGATCTTGGTAAAATTATGATACCTTTTGAGATGTCACTTCTTCATTTGGGCATTAGAACACAAAATTGCTTTGAGATTGAGAGATATACATAGAAACTGCCTAACATCGAGCTTGAATACATTAAATAACATTAAGTTTATATTATATATAATTTTCCTTTTTATTATTATTTTCATTTGTTTCTTTTCTCCCTAAACTGATGTCTATTACCCCTTTTCTTCTTTAATTTTCTCCCATTCTTTTGTGTTTCCCAATTGCAATCAAAATACATGTCTGTGTATGTACAAACACATGTATGTATTTGTACACAAGAATGCCGCAGTAAACCAGTCACATTTAAAAAAAGCAGATGAAATATAACTTTTTTTTTACTTGATTTATTATACTCCCACATTTACACATTTTTGTGGAGAGGTCAAAACTATTGCAAGTTATTTTATCAAATAAACTGTTAAATATAAATTCCTGCCAACATTTTTCCCAGTTAACTGTATTTATGCTTCATTAAATTTAAAAAAAAATGTTTGTTTTGTTTTGTTTTGTTTTGTTTGTGTGTGTATGTGTGTGAGAGAGACTAATAGAAACAGATTCTTCCAGTGACCCACTCTCCAAATGTTAGTAACAACTCAACTCTGGAACAGGGGAGCTGATGCCGGGAGATTAGAACTATGAAACCCATCCAAATATATCATGGGGGGAGTAGGAGCTCAGTCTCTGGAGCTGCCACAGCTTCCTGGCAAAGTATGCAGTATCAGAGCGCTGGAGGTTTGAGCCATGCTAAGCACTGAACTGCAGACACACTGGTATAGGACAATGGTTTCCTCATTTTTGTCCAAAACCCATGCATATTTGCCATTTCTAATTTCCTTTACTTAGCTACTCTTTGGAAATAAACAGTTTCACATTGCCCCATTATTTAAAAATCACAATCATATTTTCTGCCTATTTTTCTTAGAATTTTCATTGTACCTTTCACTTAATAGTCATTCTTTTCTGTGTCTCTCACACAGATGCAGGATGCCAAGGCTTTGGGTCACGCTCAGCTGCTTTCCCAGGCCACAAGCAAGGAGCTGGATAGGAAGCAGGGTTGCCGGGATTAGATCCTGGCTTTGGATCAGCGCAGTTCCAGCAAGTGAATCGGAAGATATTTCTCTCTCTCTTTCCACCTCTCTATGAATATATGACTTCACAATAAAAATAAAATAAAGCTTTTAAAAAAATAAAAATAATCATTCTTTTCAATCTCCATTCTACTTAAGAAATCCTCCTATTTAAGTGTATTTTACATTTTCGGTTACTTTTGATTTTTGTTTATCTTTTAGTTTTCAAACTTTGTATAAGGGAACGAATGCCATGTCCTTCATATATGCAGGTTTAAGAGCATAGTGATAGTTCCCATCTTACTCTTCCTCACTTCCTCCTCATCATCATCCTTCCTCCTTCCTTCTTATTTCAATTTTATTTTGCAATGACTTGCTTTTAATTTACTTTATATTCACAAGCTGAACTTCCTGTTAAAATAAAGAATTCAATAAACAGCAGAAAAACACTGCTCCTCAGGAGTATAGATAAGGACTATAAACCAACTAAAATCTCAAAATGTCTGCTTCACTCATCTACATGACAGCTTTATACTCTGTATATTAGTTACTACAAATCAAGGAAAGCTTGATATTTGTCTTTTTGGCACTACGTTATTTCATTAAGCCTCATGGTTTCTAGTGTCATGCATTTTGTTGCAAAAGACAGGCTTAAATCCTTTTTATGACTAAATAATATGCCACTGTGTATATATATCATAATTTCTTTAGCCTGTCATCAATCATCAGCTGATGGATATCTTGATTGATACTATGTCTCAACATGTGAGTGGAGCTGTTATGAACATGGAAATACAAATAAGTCTTTCATATGATTATTTCATTCCTTTGGGTAAATTCCCATGAGTAAAATGGATGAGTTACATGCTAGATCTATTTTCAGATTTCTGAGGACTCTCTATCCTGTCTTACAAGATGGTTGTACTAATTTACACTCCCACAAACGCTGGATTCTGGTACATTGTCTCCCATATCCTCTCCTGCATTCATTAATATTAATTTGTGGATAACGTCACATTCATTAGGTGTGTAGTTTTCAAATATTTTCTAACATTATGCTTGTTGCTGCTTTACTTTTTGGAGTATTTACTTTGTAATGCAGAAGCTTCTTACCTCAATGTAACTTCATTTTTTTCTATATTTGCCTTTTTTTAACTGTGTTTCAAGAATATTATCAAAGGAGTCTTTTGTCTATGCCAATATCCTGCAGTGTTTACTTAAGATTTGCTCCAGTAATTTGATGGTTTTTGGATCTTAGATTTAGATCCCTGATCCACTGCAAGTTGATTTTTGTATTAGGTGTCATGTTTCTGCATTAAGACACACAATTTCTAAAAACAAACTTTTGAACAGACTGTCTTTATCTGTGGAGTGATTCTAACATGATTATCAATGCACAGATTAATTTCTGAGATCTCTAAGCTGGTCTATTTGTCTACTTTTGTGTACTTGTGCTAGTATCGTGCCATTTTGATTGTTAATACCCTAAAATATATCTTGAAAACAGCTATTGTAATGTTTTATGATTTGTTTTTAATCATTTAGAATTGCCTTAGTTATTTGGGGTCTCCTGTTATTCTATAGAAATTTTAGGGACACTTAGTTTAAGTGAAAAGGGCATGTTTGGTATTTTCCTTGGGAATACACGGAATCCATAAATTGCTTTGGATATTATCAACAATTTGATGCTATTTATTCTTTCAGTCCATGAACATAAAAGATTTTTTTCAATTTTGTGTTTATTCATTTTTTTCTTTCCTTAGTATTTTCCAATTTTCAATGTAGAGACCTTTGACACCCTTGTTTATACAAAGGGATATTGACATTTTTTAAAGTAATACCTCAGTATCATTAGTCCTTAAGGTGACTTACAGTGATTCCCTATTTTCTTTTATTTATACTTCACATTATGTCTTTCCAACAATGAATGGAGCTCACCTTCCAGTCATAGCCAAAAAAAAAAAAAAAAAAATGTACCTTTCACATGTTTTACTACAACAAGAATAGCTGACCAAGAATTACAGATTTGGCCACACCTGTTCTACTTGGCTCCCAATGACTGAACAGAGAAAGTATTAAAGTAAATTCATTCTTGTGATATATGGAGTTCATGTGACCTGGTTATTTTAACTCAGGAATTCCCAAATGATCCTGCTAAATTGTTCTTAGATTTGCGTGAGGACCGAGTATGAAGTGGGCAGGATCGAACTGGACTACAACACCCGTTGGTTCACGAGGAAGATAGGGCTGGAAACAGAACGAACCCAGTAATCCCAATGACCAGCATGAGCATAAGCTGATTGGTGTGACGGACGGTGTTGGACTGTGTACTAGCAAACTCGTGCAAGAATCAGGCCTGGGATCATCTCAGATGAAGTTTCTTTGGAGATCCCTCCAACTGAACTGCTGATCTTAGAACCCCAACCATGAAGACACTGTCAGCCAGTGGATTCTGAATAGGGTTCATTGCGATTGGAACTGAGAGATTGGCAGCAATCCAGAACTGATGAACTATCAAAACTGTATGAGCAGGACCCTCAGAGCGTGCCTCCCGTTGGGGATCTGGGATGGGTGGGAGGCTGGGTGGGGCTTTTCCCTTTGTTTTTTTCCCTGACCCCAGATACAGGGTAAAATGATATTGATGTGGAAACAATGGTATTACCCACTTTCACCTTGTAGCCCTTGACACTTTGTTCCTTAATCAACTAAGTAAGATTATTAAAAATTAATTAAAAAATAAAAAAATTAAAAAATAAAAGTGTGTTAAAAAAAAAAGATTTCCATGGATAGTATTCTCAGATGCTTCCTGTTGATTTCCTTCCTTCTGCTCTACTCCTTCATTTGATGATCAAATTTGTGTCACATTTTGATAGCTCTATAAATTCTTAATTCTTTCTCCATTTCTTATAAGTATTTGATCTGTGTGGAAATTCTCGAACTCTACATTTCTGTTTCAGTTTCAGAACTGATACTAAGTGGTTCAAGAAAAGTGACGTAAGACAGACATTTGCAACTTGTTTATGCACAGTTTTTGAGCTAAGAAAATATGGGGTTTGTGTTCAATGAACAAGATGTGAGCAGGTCACTGATAGAGCCACAGGACCTCTTCAGTTGTTTTTGGAGAAGCTCTTATCTCAGAAGGGAAGATACACTTGAGTAGCAGAAACACAACTAAATAATAAATGAAGTATTTAACTATATTGATTATAGATTCCCAGAAATAAACATTTCTACAAAGAAGTTCAGTTAGGTGAAGAACAACACCCATATTGGAAGGAGCTGAAATCTCTGCAGTTTAGGATGCAATTATGTGAATGGTGCCTCTGAGGATACTGACTCTGTATTTTTTCCCAGTGTCATTTCCTGGGGTTGCATTTTTATTATTTTATTCAAAGAGGCAAAATATAATATTAGATTAGACAGAATGAAGTAATTTATGAAAATTTCCTCAGGACAAGAATACAACATAGCACATATCCCAGGGAATGGGATCTGTGTTCTGAGATTATTTCTGTTAGGGGAGGATGGGGCTAGTGGAAAGGGAAATCTCTGAATCAATGGACTGCCTGAGCTGCAATTAAAACAAAGCAGAGGAATAAGTAAAAAATCTGAGGACATAATCAGGTTGAAATTATTATATATTTACATATAAATGTATGATTTTAATGCACTTACTTGACAATGGGACACATAGATGGGAGAGAGATAGAGTATTTGCCAATTCTCTTCTCAAGTACCTACAAAGGCTAGGAACGGAATTCAATCAGATCTTCTGCACTGGTAGCTAGAAAGAGGTACTTGAACCATGACCTTCTGCTTTGTATGGTCTGCATTTATAGGAAGCTGGAATTGGGAGTCAGAGTTGGGAATCACATTAGGATCGGATGATGGGGGATATGAGTTTTTAACTTGATTCTAAATGTCCGCATCTGGAATTATTATGCAACATAAGGCCTGAAGACCTAGGCAAGGACAGAGCTCTACAGGAATATTCAAATGATGCCTAGGCCATCAGTAACAGACTTCTGAAAGGGGCAATAAAACTTCACTAAAAATTTTGGAGGTGGCTGTTCATTACAGATCAGGCATGATGGTTGAAGAGGTTGTCACACAATTGAGTTTATCAATATCCAAGAATATCAGACAGTGTTGATAGAAGGCAAAGAGCAACCGTTTTTTTTGGTCAAAAGTCCAAAGGCCAAAATTGTCTTAACACCCAGCAGTATATACTGGCAGCCTAGGGGACTTTAGGCAAAAATAGCTGCGAGTTCTGTTAATAGGGGCGCGTGGATGAATACATGGATGAGACCATAGAAAATGTAAATTTTTGAGTTACACATTAATGACTACTAGAAAGCATTCACCAAAGGAAGGTGCTGAGCCATCCCAGAATCAGTAACATTGTCATGTGAGCATAGAGGCCACAGGTACAGAGACTTCATGTGAACTCCAAAAGCTTAGCAAAGCCTATTAATTCTCAGGGATTCCTGACCAGCAGGCCTCCACACACACCAAGGCGACAAGGCAAGCTGTGTTCCACAGCAGCCATAACCAGCAAAGACAATCTAATTGAACATGTCCGATTTTTGTAAAGCAAGCACAAATTCATATAGACTAAGAAAAGGGGAAGTCAGAAGGCATCTCCTAACAATCTTCCCCCAATTGACGGCACTGTAATTGACTAGAATGCATCTCTATCTTACGGGAGCCTCCAATCACACTACAGGTCACATTCACCACAAACGACTGGCAGGTATGCAGAAAGTCATAAACACCATGTGTGTATAAAGGAAGTCCAAGAGTAGCTCCTGTAAGGGGAGAGAAGAGAAACTGGAGAACAGCCCAGTGCTCTTGATCACATTGCCAACTATCAGGTCAAGTTGAAGTCTCACTGTTCCAAGATCATTGCCAGGTGGCACCCCCACGAACACAGTGTCCTGTGTCCTTATGACCTTCTACATGGGCCAAACAGGCAATTAATGATAACTATCTCCCACAATTAACTACCACTGTCCAATGTGATTTAACAACAGGGTTAATTAACACTGAGATCACTAATAAGGCCTCATCTTCAAGGAAACAAACTTGAATATATCAGGCACTTGTTTCTAGCAGGACTGAAAGTTTATCCTCAAAGTAACAGGTGCAATCCTAAAGAAGGACAACACTTTACAATTTGCAAACTCTTTGCCTGAACTGCTATTTAGGGCTTATAAAATACCAAATCCATAGAAAAGAAATCACATATAGCATTGTATCTGACCAGGGGATCCAAACCATGAAAGAGGTCTGGTAGTGTGATCATTTTACCACAATATCCAGAACTCATAGAATCCTGAAATATATTTCTAACTGCTCAAATGATATATTAAATCACAGGTAGCATTCTAAAAAGATGGAGTATAATTATTTAAAATATGGTATAGTTATTAAATCAGACAGACCTATCACATTTTATTCAAAGTAGGAAGAATAAGCTGGTTCTAGAACCAAAGAAAATAATAGCAAATTGTTTCACTTTCCATTCTTCCCAATGGGCCACTGAGACACCTTGTCATTATAGTCCATATTCAGTCAACTTTAAACTTCGTGGGGTCAACATGTCTTGTCTCCAAAGTGCATACTTTCTTGCTATATTCCATTGTGCTATTATAGGCACCAGTAGGCAAGAGTAGGTGGCAGGAGTAAATATTTTGAAAAATGTAATTGAGCCTGAGCAACAGGATTTCTTTCATATATGGAAATGAGAAAGAATAACACATAAGGAACTTATTTGTCCTATTCAATGATTGCATTCATCTCCTTGATTCATTGTAATTGTGAACAGACAGATGTAGAAACTGTGGACTGAGATCATGTTTATTACAAGTTCATATGCTTTGAGAATGAAGATCTGTATTCTACTTCTTGACAAGGTGGAAATTGAGCATATAAGGACTTCAGAATGAACCCTATAAGAGGGAAAAGTGTTTCAGCTATGGCCTCAAGCTCAGCTTGAGTCATGCATTGTAGGTTATTCCACTGGCCTCCCAGTAATTGGTTTCCCCTTATGCAAATGTGGCTCACAGAACCCAAAGTGGAGAAACTTCTTTAAAGTATGTGAAAAATCAAAGATTTGTTAAACAAGTAGTTGACTGTGCTGCTCATTGGAATGTACCTTGTAAACTTCCTCCTGCAGCCTGAATTATTGATCAGAAGCTCCACCATGTTTATATCAAAGCCACATCTCCCCATGGGATACCCCCAACCAAAACCTAACTGCAGATTAGGCAATAAAGCAAGTCTATGCCTTGGAAACATGGGGATCTTTTAATACTTTGACTTTGGGGTTCTTCACGAGGGTTACTGAACTTTCCTTAAAACTACTTCAGTCTAAGCTCGCCTGACCTCCATTCTTACCTTTAGTTCACTTAAAATCTCTCTTTATTTTATTTGGCAGTGATTGCAGGACAGGTTTGCTCAGCTTCTAAGAGCTACCTCTACCACTCTCACTAAGAAGTTTTGTACAGGTTTGACTCCATCTTGGTATCTGCTGATCCTCAGAAGACATAAATTAACACCTTGTAGCCAATAGGTTATTGTAGAAATAGTAATGTAGTATGTCTGAGTTTAGGTCCAAAAAGACATGGTGGCTTCCACTTCACACTTTCTTGGATTGCTCATTTTAAAGAAGTCAGCTACCACATAATGAGGATACCTCAGCAGTTGTAAAAGACATCCATGTCCATGTGGGGAGGAACTACATTTTTTGAAGATCTAATTTTTTTATTGGAAAAAGAGATATTCAAAGAGAAGGAGAGAGAGAGACAGAAAGATCTTCCATCTGCTGTTTCACTAATCAAGTGGCCACAACTGCCAGAAATGAGCTATTCTGAAATCAGAAGCCAGGAGCTTCTCCTGGGTCTCCCACAAGGCTATTGAGTCCCATGGTTTAGGGCCATTCTCTACTACTTTCCCAGGCCTCTGGGACACAAACTGACACCCATATGGGATCTTGGTGCATGATGGGAGAGAATTAGCTGATTAAACCATTGTCCAGAACCCAAAACTAAACTTTTGCCACAGCAATCATAGATTTTCAACTCATGTGGCTGAGTCTGTGAGATCCCAATTCTCAGATAAAGCTTCTGATGAATGTGGTCCTTGCAAACATTGTGACTGTTGCCCAGCTAAACCTAGGAACCATGTACCACAATATTTTCATTATCTTAAACTGCTAAATTAAGGGCATTATGCTTCCAGCATATGACTAATGAAAACCTCAAAGTGAGATACTTTTTAAAATGATATGATAGGCCATATCCATCATATGACCACAAATACAGTATTCTCTTTCTTGACTAAAGATAAAACAATAATGAGTAAAAACTGAAACTCAGTATTTTAATAACTGAGTTCTATGAATGCTACTAAAATAATCTCAGGTAAAAAGTTAACTACTAGCGGGCCAGTGGCGTGGCCTAGTGGCTAAAGTCCTTGCCTTGAACGCCCTGGCATCCCATATGAGCGCCAGTTCTAATCCTGGCAGCTCCCTTCCCATCCAACTCCCTGCTTGTGGCCTGGGAGAGCAGTCGAGGACGGCCCGAAGCTTTGGGACCCTGCACCCATGTGGGAGACCCGGAGGAGGTTCCAGCTTCCTGGCTTCGGATTGGCGTGCCCCTGCCGTTGAGCTCACTTGGGGAGTGAATCATCGGACAAAAGATCTTTCTCTCTGTCTCTCCTCCTCTATGTATATCTGACTTTGTAATAAAAAATAAATAAATCTTTTAAAAAAAGTTAACTACTAGGATAGTAGATTTTAAAAAAATCTTATTGGAAGACACTGTTACAAGCATCTATCTATGTAATTTTCTGTTAAGCCTCAGGCTCTGTTAAATTGCAGCTATTCAAATAATGGGTCCAAGATTTTCAGTAATGATTATGCATTATTGATTACTCAGAAACCAAAGTTCTAGCAGTAAAACATGTAAGTAAGAAATGATGTCTTAAAGAAAAAGACATATTATATAGTCTGAAAAATGGGAAAAGCCAGAGAAAGTGTAACTAATGACCTCTTTGTATTCTGCAGACAATAAGAGGTAAGCTGTAGAAATGGATTTTGACACTAATTGTGTGTTGACATGATTTAGTGATATTCCCATTGAACTGTCTCAAAAGCATCTTTTCTGTCCATAGAAAAACAGTCATATCTCACACTCAGAATTGATGATGGCTGCAACCCAGACACAACAATAAAAGTATGAGCCACGCAGCAAAACTTCATTCTTTTTTTAAATTGCAACTTTGTTATACTTGGAATATAAATTGCTGATGCTTTAATGACAGTTTTAAACTAGTTATAAATGTTTAATAGCCAGTATCAATTGATGGGATCTTTGCTCATTTTATTTTTAAGTTAGCCATTCCACCTTAGGCAATGGTTCTCAATGAGGAGGGAAGAGTCCCCCCGCCCCAGGGCTATTAATCAGTGTCCAAAGACATTTTTGGTTTTGCCATACCAGGTTGAGGGGGTAAGATACAGGTGAATTGATATTACTTACATCTAGTTGGTAGAAGGCAAGAAACTCATGCAATAATATTAATGTGCTGTGTGTGTCTCTAAAATTAAGAAAAACAAAATAAAAGACATTATTTTGGAGGGTTTTTTACCCTAAAAAGAAATTTAGTTTTTGTGGAGATATGTACATTTATAATCGTAAATTAAATATATCCAGGCATATAAACATTGCATGGAACCTTATCAATATACCTAATTTCTGTAATCTGTTAAAATTTCTAAAATGAAAGTTTAAAAGTTAAAAATAAATAAGCACAAGGCAATGCACAGGACAGTCCCCCACAACAGAATAACCTAGTCTAAAATATCAATTTCATCCTGATTACAAAGCTCGAATACTTTCTTCAAACTGTTTTACAAGCAAAGTACAAGTATAAAAGCAAGGTCTGTTCTGAATTGAACTTTAGTAATTTAGCTTAAAAGTAGGCTATATATTACAAGAGCAACGAAAATTCATGACTACTAACTCTAATGCAAGATAAAAATATTCAGCTTTAAGGCAGAAGTTGGAGAACTTTTAACTTACCACAAATGTCTTACCCTTACAGGACACAAATATATTTATTACAGTTCTGAAGGTCAGAAGTCTGATATGAGTCTCACAGTGCTAAAATCATGGTGTCAATAGGGCTGTGTCTCTTTCTGCAGGCTTTAGAAGGCAATCCACGGATCTGATAATTTTTTGTTATAAATTTAATCAATTTTCTTGGAAGGAGATATGCACTGTAACATTTATTATTATTATTATTATTATTATTATTATTATTATTATTAGAAAGATTTACAGCGAGAAAGAGAGACAAAGATCTTCCTTCTGCTGGTTCACTCCCCATGTGGCCAAGATAGCCAGAATTGAGCTGATCCAAAGCCAGGAACCAGGCAATTTTTCTAGGTCTCCCACGTTAATGTAGGGTCCCAAGACTTTGGGCCATCTTCTACTGCTTTCCCAGACCACAAACATGGAGCTAGAAAGAAAGCGGAACAGCTGAGATACAAACCAGTGCCTTTATGGGATCCCAGCGCTTGCAAAGTGAGGACTATAGCCACTAGGCTACTGCGCCGGGCATGAATTATAACATTCATATGAAGTTCCAGTGAAGGAATACAAAGTACACATATGATTCCCATATCATGCTGTAATTGGAAACTAAGCTTGACTGCTAAACTTGTTTTTTTTTTTTTATTTCACTCTGAAGGTTCCTACTGCTGTTATAATTTTTTTCTGATTTCTTTTGTGTGAAAATGTCACATTAGAGAGGTTGATATCACATGAGAATTTCTCAGGGCTGATTTATATTTCTGGAAAGAAACCCTGTAACATCTCTTTCTTTCATATTGGTCTCCATGGATCTGAAAATACTGCAAATGTGTTTTTGCTAGGGGAAAAAGTCATCTGTTATTGATGGGTTTCTGTAATCATGTTAAAAATATCAGGAAGACAAAGAACTGGCTATGGTATAAAGTCACTTCTACCAGCTTCCAAGTCTATACACAATTTACTTCTTATTACACACCAGATGATCCAACACCGGTTGCCTCAGGATGGTCATGATTGGTAAGTTATTGCATGGTCTCAGAACAAAAATTACCAGACCAAGAATAAATTGCCCAGGTCTAGGACAGAGAAAGCTTCTTAGGTGCTAATCTCCCTATTACTCAGTTACTGCAAAATGAAGTGACAGCTCTTGCCCTTTGACCATTTGTCTGCCTGAAAGAATGACTCAGTCTGTTAAAGATGGCTTGTTGACTTTAAATATAATAAGAAAGAATCATTAAGTCAAGGTTTCATGTGCTGTGTAAATCGAGTTTCATGAAAAAAAAATGTTTCCTAAAAGATGTACACGCTACCTTAAACTCAACCCTGATATACTGGTTTTACCATTGCTAGACACAAAATCATAGAATATTTGTGTCACAAGATAATTTGTCATACATCACCACAGATATTAGTAGAGAAACAAAAATTTAATGGCATGATTTATATTCAAATACAGGGCAGTTAGTACCTAGACTCCGTTCAATGCAGCAGAATATTTGACAGAGTATAAATGGTACTATTGAGGGATTCATTTATTGCATCTGTTTTGGTATACATACACTGAATCCAGAGATTATGAATATGTTGGAAGGAAATACACACACTTCATTATCTAATATAATTGATGTTGAGCATACCACCTAAGCTAGTTTTTATCACATTGACAGAGTCAATGAATATCTAACACAGTTTCAAAGTGAAATAAATGTGCTTTTGCAATAACTGCTTAAGGAGACTGTGGCTTTATGTAATTTAATATTTTTATCTGAGAATAGTTATATTAACAGCAAACTGTTCTTACCTTAGGTAGACAGCAAGACATTGATGTCATCTATTTTGTCATAGTGACCTTCTAAGGGTGTTAGTAGATCTGTCAAGGCCATTTGACTGATCAAATTTTGACCTCTATGAAAGAAGTCTTCCCTGAATCAAATCATTTCTTTTGTCTGTCTTTCTTTCTTTCTTTCTTTCTTTCTTTCTTTCTTTCTTTCTTTCTTTCTTTCTGATGGTCAATAGCCAAAGTTTATTAACAGCACCAGACTTTTAAAGGAAGGTTGTCAGGTACCCATCCAGGGAGGAGGGACTTAATCCATTTCCATCTCAACAGCAAGGTAAAGTTCCCCAAAACACAGCTAGTTCCTCTGGCAGATTCTTTAGCTAAACCTTATCAATTGCTCCTGGTGCTTTCAGGGGGGATTCAACTGGCTCTTGTCTCCCACAATAGCAAACATTCTGAATGTCCTTCTACAAATCCCTCTTCTGTGTTTTGTAAAATTAGACCTGAAAGACTTAGTAGCTAGGGAGAACATGCCCTTGCAAGAGCAGAAAATGGGGAGAAACAATATTATATATTATACAAAGATGACTTCACCAGGGACCACATACCCTAACTGCCTATCATCCCATCTAGTTCCTCAACATCCCTTTTCCCCCAGAGAATGGACCTTAACTGCCTGTAAGGGATAGGGGCGGGCAATCAATTTGGCTACTTCAAGCTGAGAAAGGGGTGGAGAGAGGGGGGTCACAACAGCAAGATATTCTCCAGGGAATGCATCTAAGGGTCCTTGGTAGAAGGTAGAAAAATAACAGCTATAATTTCTCCCAAGCTAACATGTTTTTGAATTTAACCTAAATCAGAGTGGCACAGAAACAGTGAAAAAAATCAACATTAACATCCATTATATATAACAGCTGAGTACAAACTTAACATCAAAGTTTCTATGCAGTTACATCTTGTTTAGCATTAACGGTTATAAACTGATAGTTTTTTTGGGGAGAATCATAAGCCACAATTTACACTTTGCAGTATATGGTGATTAAGCCACGGTTTTACAGAACTTTGCATTTTAACAATTGATGAATAAAAAAGTTTTAGGCAGACAAATAGGGAAGAGTAGAGGAGAATTTAACTATATCCTACCTAGTAAAGTCCAGAAAAAGCAAATAGGGAGCCTGACCAGTAAGTACAGAGTGAGCTAGTTGACCCTTTTCATGGCTGATTCAAATGTTCTATATCAGGGTCTCTCTCTGCCTATCTGAAAAGCCAAATAGGAAGCCTGATCAGTAAGGTACAAGCTGCGTGATTATCAACTAGCTGACCTTTATTCGTCTCTGTCTATCTGAACTAATTTTGGGGCTCACAAGCAACCCTGATCAGAGGTCTGGGAGCCAAAGCTGAAACTAAGTAAGGATCAGAGAAAGCTCCTCTCCTGAATCCAGAAGGAAATTTACAATCCTTTTATCTCTGAGTGACACCCGGGACTCCTGGCTGTAGTTCCGATGTCACCAGACCCTATGATGAGGGTTCTGGGTGCTACCATCCAGTGTGGGAAATCCAATAGGAAATGACTGACCTCAGAGTTCTCAGCCTCTGAGGGCACTCACCTTCCCTGTGATCTCCTTGGCAGTTGGGATATGGTTCTTGGTGTCCACACTGACAATATTCAACAAAGCATCCATTGCTTATGTGGCAAATATGTCTTAAATATTTTATTTAATGATATCAGTTTAGTCATTTGCAATTTCTGCAGTAAATACTTAAGTTTTATTTTCCATTTTTGACCCTAAGATAGGTGATAAGATTGTGTTGTGCTGAATTAGTACCGAAATATTCATCTAATTTTGAAGATGTTTTAGAAGATTTGAATCAGAAGAATAACTGAGGTTTGGATACACTATTTAATTTTTGTGCCTTGGACAATATTAAATGTTGTGTCATATTGATATGACCCAATATTTATTTCAGCTATTCATACATTACTTATTTTGTTCATCAAATCGCAAAAGATAAACAAAGTTCTTATTACAATTTTGACACATGATAGGCGGTCAGCACATTTTACCTATTTTTCTTTTTTATACCTGTGTAGAGCTTTAACATAAACATATAGCATATTAGATGATTCGTGTGGACTGCCAATTCCAATCACCCTAAAAAAAACGAGCATCATGTTTTCTTTATATTTCATATTTTAGACAAAGCAAATTCAATGTATCTCATGATAGAAATTTAATAAAATAGTAATACTTCTTACCCATCCTCCCCATTCCTTATTTCTTTTATTTTCCCAGTATTCACAGTGGCATATTTTCATTTCACTTCACTATCACAGGCTCAAATTGCATTAGATAAAAATATCAAAGTAGCAATTAGGAAAAAAAAAAAACTACTACTCCTCAAGAATGTAGACAAGAGCTTTGAACAAAAATCAGATCCCAAGATGTCAATATCATTCATATAGGTCACATCTACTTTTTGCATTCTAAGTATTACCTATAATAGATCAGGGAAAAATATATTGTCTTTATTGGACTGGCTGATTTCATTAAGATTAATCATTTCCAATTAGATTCATTCAGTTGCAAAAGACTATAATTCTGTCTTTCTTATGAATGAGCACTAGTCTGTAAAGTATATATACCACATTTTCTTTACACAGTCATCAGTTTGTGGATATTTCTGTTGATTTCTGAAATCAGTTGCAATAAATATGAGGGTTAAGACAACTCTCTTATATGCTGATTTTTTTTTTTGTTTGGAAAAATTTCCAGGAGTGATGGCTAAGTCATATGGCAGATTTATTTTCAGATCTATGGAGAGTCTCCATACCATCTTCCATCCTGGTTACACTTGTTTGTATTCCTACCAACAGTAGATTAGGGTATCATTTTTCCTCACATCCTTGCCAGTACTTATTGTTTTCTGATTTCTGTATGATAAGCATTCTAACTGGGGTGACGTGAGACCACATTGTGGTTTTTATTTACATTTTTCTGACGGTTAGTAAACCTGATAATATTTTCATAGGTCTGCTGCCCATTTGAATTTCATCCTTTCAAAAATGTTTGTTCACATCCTTTGCCTATTTCTTAACTGAATTGTTTTATTGTTTAGTTTCTTTGGCTCTTTATAGATCCTAGTGGTTTATTCTGTATTAGTTGTATAACTAACTTGTAACTATTCCTTTCCATTGTATTAGCTGCCTCTTCACATTGTTTAGGGTTTCCTTTTCGGTGCAGAAGTATATCAGTTTGATGTAATACCATTTA
Organism: Ochotona princeps; assembly: GCF_030435755.1. NCBI lineage: Eukaryota > Metazoa > Chordata > Mammalia > Lagomorpha > Ochotonidae > Ochotona > Ochotona princeps. The sequence goes on along the minus strand of NC_080865.1, from coordinate 60,320,859 downwards.
TTTGGTTTCGCTTCGATTGCCTGTGCTTCCAAAGAAGCTCCTTGCTAATTTGCCTAGGCCCGTCCCTGCTTGTTGTAGAAATTTGGAAAGTGAACCAGCAGATAGAAAGTATCTCTCTTTCTCTCTTCCTCTCTCTCCTTCAATGTTCTTACTCTCTTTTCAAATGAATGTATAACTAAATCTTAAAGCTCATTTAGCAATAAAGAATTTACACATATTTAACAGTAGGCATTTGGTACAGAGTTTACGTTTGTCCCTTGGGTTGCTTGTATTCCATATGGCAGTTTCTGGTAGCCCTGGCTGCACTTTTTCTAATCCAATTTTGTCTAATGCAAACTCTAAGATAAATATATATAGCGTCTCAATTACTAAGGTGCCTGCCATTCACATGGGAGACCTGTGAGTTCTGGATTCCTGGTTTCACAATGGCTTAACTTCAGTTTTTTTAAAGGTTTATTTATTTTTCTTGTAAAGTCAGATTTACAGAGAAGAGAGACATGGAGAATGATCTGTCCTCTGGTTCACTCCCCAAGTGTCCACTATGGCTGGAGCCGAGCAGATATGAAGCCACAAGCCAGGAGCCTTTCCTAGATCTTCCAAGTGAATAAAGGGTACCAAGACTTTGGGCTATCTTCTAAAGACTTGCCAGGCTACAGGCAGGGAAGTTGATGGGAAGTAGAGCTGCTGGGACATGAACCATTGCTCTTATGGCTAGGATTTAGCTACTAGGCTATCACTCTGGGCCCTAGTATCAACTTTTTTTTTTTTTCAAGAAAATCAGATATATAGAGAGGAGGAGAAACAGACAGAGAGGAAGATCTCCTGTCTGATGATTCACTCCCCAAGTGGTTCTAACAGCCAGAGCTAAGCCAATCTGAAGCCAGGAGCCTGGAGCTTTCTCCTAGTCTCCCATGCAGATGCAGGCTGCTAAGGCTTCGGTCCATTCTTGACAGCTTTCCCAGGCCACAAGCAGGGAGCTGGATGGAAAGTGGGACCGCTGGGATTACAGCTGGCGCCCATATGGGATCCTATCGTACACAAGGTGAGGACTTTAGGTGCTAAACTACTGCGCCGGGCCACCTCGTATCAACTTTTGAGGGCTTTTGGAGAATGAGCCTGTGGATGGACTTTCTCTGTCTCAGTCACTTTCTATATCACTGCATTTAAAAGAAAAAGTACAATTTTAAAAGATTTATTCATTTTCACTGGAAAGGCAGATTTACATAAAGAAGGAGAGAGAAAGATCTTCCATTTTCTCCTTCACTCTCCAAATGTCAGCAATGGTAGGAGCTGAGCAAATCTGTAGCCTGGAGCCAAGAGCTTATTTTTGGTCTCCCATGTGGGTGCAGGGTTCCCAAGTTTCTTCTGGGTCTCCCAGCGGGGATAGGGTCTCCAATGCTTGCCCAGGCCATAAGCAGGGAACTGGATGGGAAGTGGAGATGCTAAGATGCAAACTGGCACTTGTAGGTTGAATATTAGCCAGTAAAGCTATCTTATTGGTCTCAAAAAGTAAATACAATCTTTAAAAAAAATAAATTTCCCTCATTGTATTTGCAAAGCTGTAAAAGATCTTGCTTTCTTTTGAAATTTAGACTAAGTGGGCCCGGCATGATAGCCTAGTGGCTAAAGTCCTTGCCTTGCACGCGCAGGGATCCCATATAGACGGTGGTTCTAAACCCGGCAGCTCCACTTCCCATCCAGCTCCCTGCCTGTGGCCTGGGAAAGCAATAGAGGACGACCCAAAGCTTTGGGACCCTTCACCTACTTGGGAGACCTGGAAGAAAGTTCCTGGCTCCTGGATTCAGATTGGCACAGCACCAGCCATTGTGGCTGTTTGGGGAGTGAACCATCGGACGGTAGATCTTCCTCTCTGTCTCTCCTCCTCTCTGTATATCTGCGTTTCCAATAAAAATAAATAAACTTTTTTTAAAAAGAAATGTAGACTAAGCAAAAATTTGTTGAAATAAAATAAAGCAATATTCATTTAATATAAAGTCTGTATCACTATCTGCTTGTATCTCATTTTTTGAAAAGTATGATCGATTTTTTTAGTCAAGTGGAATAGTGGTGCTCCAGAGTGCTAAATGTATCACAGCAGCCACAGCAGGTTCCATCTTCATTACCAGTTAATCATCAATATAATTTTCTGCTCTGGAATCAATCAAGTCCTAGTATTTGTAGTACCTGAAAAATAATGAACAGCCTATTCTATAATTATCATGGGACCATATAGATTCTTCGCTCTTTCCATCATTGATACAGATTAATGTTATCTAGTGGGATGGTCAGGGTAAATGATGCTGTGGTGCGCATACAGTGTTTTGTAAAACAGGAATATGACTCAAGTCAGTATATATTACCCTCTTTTAGTATAAATTAAGTACAATAGTGATTTTATAAATATTTTGCATCCTGGCAATTAAATTTAAAACTTAGATTTTTCAGTTAAGTAGGGATACCTGCAACAACATAAAGAAGCAGCAAAGTGTCGCAGTCGTTGCCCTGTTAAATTTGTCAAGACAAGGGCACATTAAGCTGAAATGAAAACTTTTTTTCAGTGATTACTATAATTATGAAAAAATCAATCACCAAAAATCTGTGGCTCTTGGCAAAATTTTAGGAGTGGTTAACGCGCCATGGCGAACTGTAGGAAAAGAGCTGCTCTTTCAGAGAAACTGTTGACATTTTAAAGTTACTACAATTAAGTTTGTTTTATTCTGTGGAATCTAATTAAGCCAGCTTTTTCCTGTGGATACAAAAACAGTTCAACACAATAATTAAAATTCTTTATTATTCATTTTTGACACTTCATGTTAGTGGTATGAAAATATGATATCAAGGCCTTTGTAGAGATGCCAAGCTGGACGTAATATTTATAAAAGACATTGCAGAGAAAATTTTAAACTCAAGCCATTTCTGCAAAGTGATGGGGAAAATAATTTTCTATTATTTAGTGGATTCCTAAATACAGATAGAGTAACACTATAATATTAGTTTTTTTCATATCTTGGATAAATCTGCCATTCATTGTCACAGTACTTCATTAAGTACATTGCTTTGTAAATTGTTGCTGTTTAATAATCTTTTAACACATTCACTTACTTTGCTGACTTTAAAATTAATGTATGAAATTTTTAGATAAACAAGAGATCTTATTTATTTTAACTTTATTTGAATTGAAGAAAGGTGGAGAGATCTTTCATTTGCTCGTTCACTCCTCCAAATTCAGCAACAGCCACGGTTGGGCCAAGATGAGGTCAATACCGTAGAACCCAATCTGGTTTCCCATGTAAGTGGTAGGGACCAAAATACTTGGGTCAGTATTTACTGCCTCCGTGTGTGTGTGTGTACGTGTGTGTGTGTGTGTGTGTGTGTGTGTGTGTGTGTGTGTGTGTGTGTTGGCAGAAAGCTGGGTCAAGAGTGAAGAAGGAGTGCTCAAACTACATACTCCCATATGTAGTGTGTGTGGTGTGGGAGGAGATTCCATGGGAAGTAATAACCACTTCATGAATACTTGAAACGTTTAAAAGAAGGTAAAGCAAATTTAAGGGTACATTTAATTGAAAGCAGGAACAAATACCCATTATCCTTCATCCTTCTGCTTTGGCTATCCTTCTGTAAAAATCACTGAAACAGACCCTGGCGCTGTAGCCTAACGACTAAAGTCCTCGCCTTGAACGCACCAGGATCCCATATGGGCGCCGGTTCTAATCCTGGCAGCTCCACTTCCCATCCAGCTCCTTGCCTGTGGCCTGGGACAGCACTCGAGGACGGCCCCAAGCTTTGGGACCCTGCATCTGTGTAGAAGACCTAGTAGACGCTCCAGGCTCCTGCTTCAGATTGACTCAGATCCAGCCATTGCGGCAGAAGATCATTGGACGAAGATCTTTCCTCTCTTTCTCTCCTCCTTTCTGTATATCTGAGTTTTCAATAAAAATAAATAAATCTTTTCTTTAAAGAATTCATTGGCACTGTGGCTTCAGTTTTTCATGAGTTCTCTATGAAAAAAGAAAAAGAATGAAAGGTAAAGAAAGAGAGGGATCTATGGTTTTTAGTTGGTTGTTTATTTACATTGGCTCTGATTTAGGTTTTGGGATGTGTTAGAAGGAATCATTTTAACCCCTTCACTATAATTATTATCACATTGAGTATGTTTGAGCCATACTACAAGGCATGTAAGTCCTATATTATTGATGAGACTTGTATTTAATCACCTTACCCTTTATGAACATATGAAATACACGGACAGAAAATTCTCTAGAAACGTCTTTTACATCCTGATTTCCAGTATTTGCCAATCTTTCAGTATGTTTTAAAATTCCGTTACAACATGTACAATGAGTTTTGTCTAGCCATCTGTGCTTTCCAAAATCCATTGCATGAATAAAATTACAGGTGGCAGTCTGAAATAAGCAAGAAAATAAAACAAAGGGGAAATATTGTAAGTCATATGACTCAAAGGAGCGGTATATGTTAAGATGAACTTTTTTTTGGTTGGTTTTCAGCTTCATGACTATCAAAGGAAAAATTAACTCTGAAATTTAACTTTAGCAATGTTTACTATCAAGTACCGAAATAGATCTTCATAATATACAATGGGTCTTCAAGAAGTACACAGAAAATGCATTGTATGAAAAAAAAACCTGATGCATGGATTTCAAAAAGATTTAACATCAGGATAAACTTATCTTTATAATTTAATTATGCCGCAACCTTTTTGAAGTACTCTCCTAAGGAAGAAGCTAAAGGGCCTGACACGATAGCCTAGCAACTGAGGTTTTTGCCTTGCACCCACAGGGATCCCATATGGGCACCGATTTTGTTTCTGACAGTCCCACTTTCCATCCAGCTCCCTGCTTGTGGCCTGGGAAGGCAGTCAAGGACATGTCAAAGCCTTGGGACCCTTGGGACCCTGCACCTGTGTGGGAGACCTAGAGGAGGCTCCTGACTCCTGGCTTCAGGTTGGCTCATCTGTGGTCATTACAGCAACGGCTGATCCGAAGCCGGGAACCAGGAACCTCTTCCTGGTCTACCATGCGTGTGTAGGGTCCCAAGGCTTTGGGCCATCCTCGACTGCTTTCCCAGGCCACAAGCAGGGAGCTGGATGGGAAATGGAGCTGCCGGGATTAGAACCAGCGCCCATATGGGATCCCAGGGCGTTCAAGGCGAGGACTTTAGCCGCTAGGCCACGCCACCAGGTCCCGGAAGTTCTTTTGTATTTTCCTAAATATTGTTGTTGAGCTGCCTTTTTTGTAATTGCCTGAGATATCTGTGAAAGCATAGATTTCTCACCCTCAATCCAAATTCACTGAATCACCAGTAGGGGTAGGATCAAGAAATATTTATGTTTAGCGTAGGAGCGAGGACGCAGCAGGTGGCAGGGTGCATCAGACTAACCTTCCATCTCGTAGAAACAGCGTTTTGTATGGGCATGATTTGTGTCCTGGCTGTTCCACTTCTGTTCCAGCTCCCTGCTTATTGCATGGGAAAGCCATGGAAGATGGTCCAAGTCCTTGTATCCCTGCATCCACGTGGGATATCAGGATGGCTTTTGGCTGTGAATTGGTTCAACTCTAACAGTTGTGGCCATTTGAGAAATAAACCAATGGATGGAAGATTCTCTCTCTCTCTCTCTCTCTGTCTCTCCTTTTTCTATAAAATTTGTGTTTCAGATGAAACCAATCTTTAAAATATGTTTTACAACCCCTTGCATGAGCATTGCATTAAATAACTAAAGGAAAACACGGAGAACACCCTATAAAACATAGGCATATGCAAAGATTTCATCGAAAAGATTAAAGCACACACACACACACACATACACACACACACCGTTAAAGCCAACATAAACAAATGGGACTACATCAAACTAAGAAGCTTCTGAAAACCAAGGGAAGCAGTCACCAAAGTAAATCGTCAACCTGCAGAATGGGCGAAAATTTTTGCACACTGCACAATAGATAGGGAACTAATATCTACTAATATCCACAATCCACAAAGAGCTTCAGAAACTCAATGACAACAAACAACCCTGTTAAGAAATGGGCAAAAGATATGAGCAGACATTTTTTTAAAACGATGAAATTCAAATGGCTAATAGGCATATAAAAAATCCCTAGGCCCCTTAACTGTCAGGGAAATACAAATAAAAGCCACACTGAGGTTCAACCTAACTCCAGTGATACTGGCCTGTGCCTATGTATTTCTGACCATCGTAACAAACACTTGGATGCAACTTTTCTTATCATTGCTCCAAAGATCTCTCCCTAGGACTACTGATTAATGGCTGTTTGAGGAATTATTATTATCAGTGTCCATAATCCTGAAGATTTTCTTAGTTTCCTTATTGTGTGTTAGCTCTCCTAGTCCCACCTAGTTTTAAACAGATTGATCCTAAAGCAAATTTTTAAAAGAAATGTTCTGAGCAATAGCATAATATTTTTTTGACTTACTATTTGCCTTTATTTAATTTTCCTGATTGCACACATCAGACTTCTGATCAATGTGCATTCGTTATAATTTGTTTGACATTGTGGCTTAATATGTAGTAAAAGCATACAGTACTTGCGATAGCTTCAAAACAAAAATGAGTGAATGAAATGACTTTAAGCAATAAATTCACAAAATTCAAAACACCAGTAAAGACATAAAACTAACAAATGTTCAAAAATTCATATTCTTAGTGGTACAACAGAATTTAAAACTTTTACTAAATTTCTGTATTTGAAAACTTTCATTGAATTAAAAAATATTGAATAAACTTATTACATTTTTTAAATGTGACAGTTTCATAGGCTCTGGGAATCCCCCCACCCCTCCCCACGCCCCTTCCCCCTGGTGGATTCCTCCACCTTGATGCACTATTACAGTTCAAATTCAATCAAGATTCTTTCCAAGCATAGAGTCCAGCTACCCGTTGTCCAGGTGGGTTGAGCAGTTTCTTGGGGAGACCATTTCTGGTCCGAAGTTAGAGCTGGTAGAATATCGTCCCAGTCAATTAAGAGTCCCAATATAACATTAACAGTAATTTGCAACATTATGGAATTGACATGGTTTTGAGTAACCAGTATGTTAAAAAAAAAAAAAAAAAAAGCAAGTTCTTAACCACAACCTATGATTAGCTCCTTGACATTTCAATTTTAGTTTATATTATGGACCGGCTGCTATATACCTTAAAATGGCTATAAGGTACCATTCAGCTGTCTCGTGTCTATTTCATTTTAGTATTTAGCCATTTGTTGTGTTGAAGTATAATTTTGCTGATCTTGGCAGATTTTAGGATAATCTAGACTGGCTTGTAACTCTAACAATACATTTGTCGACATTTAAGGGGCAGAACACATTTTTTGGGGGGGGTTGTGCAGGAAAATCCTCAACACCATGGTGAGGAGTAACTAATCTTTGAGTCCCACCCAGCGAGGCATGAGCCAATCCACGCCAGCTCTTTCCTGTCAGATTCCAAGCTCTACTTTTTGTTGTTTGTCTATTTATTTTAGGTTTTTTTAGTTTGTATGATTGTTTGCTATGAGGGGTTTTCGGAGCAATCTCGATGGTCATTGCGAGGGAGGGTGGGGGTCCAGAGGTGGAGCCAGGCTCGGTCGGACCAGAGAAAGCTCTCCTCCCTGGTCCCGAAGGACGTTTATAGTTCTTCTGTTTCTGCGGACTGCTCAGGGCTTCCGGTTGTCTTTCCGATGACGTTGGTTTCTGCACGGTAGTGTTTGGACTTCTTCCATCCCCTGAGGAAGCTCCGGTTGGAGGTGGGTGACCTCAGAGTACTCGGCCTCCGAGGGCATCCAATTCCCTGTGGCCTCCTTGGCAGTTGGGGATATAGTCCTTGTTGCTCATATTAATAGTTTGTGGTGAAGGTCTGGAAGTCTTCATGGTTGGGATCCAAGCTTCCTCCTTACCACCTGCTCCACTCTGGAGTGCCCCCCTGCTCCACGCACAAGACCTCCTGTTAAGAGGTTGTCAGGATCACACCCGATTCCCCCCTCATGCATTGGTATAGTAGTTTTACTATTGTTTAGTGCCGCTTTGAGTTTGTTGTCTATGAATTACCAGATTTGATCTTGTTAGGCTATATTGTACTTTTTCCTCACTCTTCATGGTCCTGAAAGACGTCCCTGCACTCCCTCCCCATCACAGATTAACATAGCATATTGAGGGTATAGTAGGTTTTACAGTTTTTCTATGTAAATCTTAAGTATTCTGACATTAATTGTTGGTTTATAGATTATATCGCATTATCTTATTGCATTGGGTACAGGTTGTTAGAGATTGCACTAATATTACAATATACAGGTACTATCTTCCAAGTTGTCATCTTTTCATCTCAGATTAAGGCAAACATGTGGTATTTAACCTTTTGGGATTGGTTCATTTCTCTTAGCATGATGGATTCCAGTCGGGCCCATTTGACCACAAAGAACTGCATTTCGTTTTTTTAAATAGCTGAGTAGTATTCCATAGAGTAGATGAACCATAGCTTTCTTATCCAGTCTTCTATTGATGGGCATTTTGGTTGCTTCCAGGTTTTTGCGATTGTAGATTGTGCTGCTATGAACATAGGCGTGCATGTTGGTTTCTTGTGTAGGAGATCTTTTGGATATATCCCTAGGAGTGCTATTGCTGGATCATATGGTATGTTGATTTTCAGTTGTTTGAGTATTCACCAAACTGATTCCCATAGAGGCTGTACCAGTCTGCAGTCCCACCAGCAGTGGAGAAGAGTTCACTTTTCCCCACATCCTCGCCAGCAAGTGTTGGTGGTATTATGTATGTGTGCCATCCTTACTGGAGTTAGGTGGTATCTCATTGTTGTCTTCATTTGGATTTCCCTTATTGCCAGGGAACTTGAGCCTTTTTTCATATGCTTGTTTGCCATTTGGGTTTGTTCTTTTGTGAAATGTCTGCCCATTTCTTTAGCAGTTTGTTTGTTCTGGTGTTTTGGTTTCTCTGGAGATCTTTGTATATTCTGGAGATCAGCCCTCTATCTCCTATGTAGTGTGCAAAGATCTTCTCCCATTCTGTAGATTGTTTTTTTACTTTGCTGATTGTTTCTCTAGCTGTACAGAAGCTTCTTAGTTTGATGAGGTCCCAATTGTTTATTTTGGTCTCGATTTCTACTGCTTTTGGAGTCTTTTTAAGGAAGTGAGGGCCTACCCCTAAGTGTTGCAGAGTGTTTCCAACATTTTCTTCCAAAAGTTTGAAGGTTTCTGGATGTAGGTTTAGGTCTTTTATCCATTTAGATTTGATCTTAGTGTATGGTGAGAGATGTGGGTCTATCTTTTTGTTTCTACAGGCTATCAACCAGTTGTCCCAACAGCATTTATTGAACAGACCTTTCCATTTGCTTGGGTTGTTGTCTGTCTTTTTGTCAAAGATTAATTGACTGTATCTGTGTGGGTTTCCATCTGTTGTTTCTATTCTGTTCCACTGATCTTCCTCTCTATCTTTGTGCCAGTACCAGGCTGTTTTGATAACCACTGCCCTATAGTATGTCCATAGTTCCGGTACTGTGATTCCTCCTGTTAAGTTCCTGTTCTTCAGAGTGGTTCTGGCTATTCGTATTTTTTTGTGTTTCCAGATGAATCTGTGTATCATTTTTTCCAGTTCAATGAAGAATGCTGTGGGTAATTTGATTGGGATTGCATTGAATGTATATATTGCTTTTGGTAGTATAGACATTTTGATGATATTAATTTTGCCTATCCAAGAGCATGGGATGTTGTTCCATGTTTTGAGGTCTTGTTCTATTTGTTTTTTGAGTGTTTTGTAATTTTCTTCATAAAGGTCTTCTACACTTTTGATTAAATTTATTCCCAGATATTTCATGCTTTTCTCTGTTATTTTGAATGGTAGCTTGTTGGTTAGATCTTCTTCCATCTTGCGACTGTTTGCATACACTATGGCTGTTGATTTTTGTTCATTTATCTTGTATCCTGCCACTCTGCCAAATTCTCGTATGAGTTCTAGGAGTCTTTGTATTGAGTTTTTTGGTTCTTCTATGTAAAGAATCATGTCATCTGCGAATAGTGAAAGCTTGACTTCTTCATTTCCAATTTGGATTCCTTTGATTTCTTTGTCTTGTCTTATGGCTTCTGCAAGTACCTCTAGGACTATATTGAATAGCAGTGGTGATAGTGGGCAGCCTTGTCTTGTTCCAGATCTCAGTGGGAAGGGATCCAGTTTTTCTCCATTTAGTATGATGCTGGCATTGGGTTTCTCATATATTGCTTTGATTATGTTGTGGATTGTTCCTTCTATCCCCACCCTGGTTAGGGTTTTTAACATGAAGTGGTGTTGAATTTTGTCGAAGGCTTTTTCTGCATCTATTGATACTATTATATGGTTTTTGTTTTTCAGGTTTTGGATGTGATGTATCACATTTATGGATTTCCGAATGTTGAACCATCCCTGCATTCCCTGGATGAAACCTACTTGGTCTGGATGGATGATCTGTCTAATGTTTTTTTGTATTCTATTGGCTAGGATTTTGTTGAGAATCTTAGCGTCAACTTTCATCAGGGAGATCGGTCTATAGTTTTCCTTCTCTGTTAATTCTCTATTCGGCTTGTGGATTAAGGTGATATTGGCTTCATAGAATGAGTTTGGAAGAGTTGCTTCTTTTTCTATTGTTTTGAAGAGCTTGTAAAGGATTGGGGTTAGCTCTGGTTGGAATGTTTTGTAGAATTCTGTGGTGAAACCATCTGGGCCTGGGCTTTTCTTTGTTGGGAGCTCTTTAATCACTGATTCTATCTCTGATTCGGTAATGGGGATACTCAGGTCTTCTGTTGAATAGCATAATATTTAAGACTAAAAGAAATGGATATACAGTATGTAAAGATTTCATCTGAAATAATAACATTAACGTAGGTAAAACATGGCAACAAAGTGACAGAGTACGATGTGATTTTTGTACCCCTTTGCGTATGTCATTTTTTTAGATGGCTGGTCCATAGGAGCCTGAATAGTGGGCGGATTTACCAGATGCTCATGCACTAGAAACATTTCTAAGAACCTGAAATGCTCACCAGCATTATGTGTTCTGTTTGTGTTCAGAAGAGTAATACTAGAATTTAATGAAAATGCTCTTAATAATGCCTCATTATCTTGATCTGAAACAAATATAATGGACCATAAACTCACAGTTGTAATGTACGTGTTTCTGTTTCAAAATTTAGATATTGGCCATGACTATGTGACAAAAACTACTGGGAATGGAAATTTTGCTACTTAAATAACTGAATTTGTCCGAGTTGATTTTGAAATTTACTTTAAAAGAGATTCACATGAATACAGTTTAAAGACAAAATAAAACGAAAGCAAAGCAAACAGTGAAACCAAAATAACAACAGCCGCCAAGAATTCTAACTGCAATCGGTTTAGATTTGATACCATCTTCGGTTGTTATTAAAGAAACCGCCACAAGGGGACGATCTCTCCAGGCCGCATTGCGGTTTTCTTTTCAAAGCCTCAGGCACAACACATTCAGGAGGCAGCTTTGCTTTTTTACACAGAGGAAATGTGTCTGCGCAGCATGACATCCCACTTTTAGGCAATATTCTCTGACATACAAAAATTACACAAAGTTCTCTGTGCGTTATTGCCGAGGTTCTCAGTCTTGACTGCATCAGCGTCATCTGGGGTGTTATAAAAGTAAATAACAAAGCTTGCTCTCGGGTGGGGCAAGTAATAGTATAGTTTAAAACCTTCCTTATGGATGCTGTCACCGTTGTAGAGGGGTATAACTCAATCTCAGCATCGCTGGAAAACAATATTGAGCACTTTTGAGAATTCTAGATACGTGCGAGAATCCTTTTCTTATTATTTATTGTGCTATCATTTCAGCTCATCTTATAGAAAGAGAGACATTTAAATGGTATTTCTGTGACTTTTATTCTGGGGAGTAATCAAGGTTAAGCTGCCTTTATCAGTCTACTTTTGATTTTACTTAATGTTCTGGAAACGTAAAGGTTTTTTAAAGGGGGACAATGCCTTCTTTATTATTGCCTCTAATGAAATATTGCTAGGCAACCTTTAGCAGAGTGCATGTTGCACATTGTCATGTGAGCTCCGTGCTGCAGACACAGCTTTGCAGCAATAAGCACAAATGCAGATCCCCATAAAAACAAAGATCCAGTTAACAAGCAGGTATCTACTCAGATGAATTCAGATCACATCAATTTCAATGTCATGGACACCACAAAAATAAAAGGGTTTTGAACTCAGAGTGATTTAATAACCTTATGAAAATTGAAGCCCTTTTTTTTCCCCCAAACCACTCAAAACAAAATCCAAAAGCAGATTTCGGCATCTAGGGTGAGAAAAGGATAGGAAAAGCAAGCTACTTTGGGCAAAAATAACAGCCCAATTTACCTAGATCATTTTTTTTTTACAACTAGTAAATATTACATGATGGAAAGGTCTTTGTAGTCAAACAAATCTGTTTCAAAATCTTATTTTGTGACTCCTTACCTGCTAGGCAACAGAAGCAAAGCACTTCACTGCTCTAAGCCTGTTTGCTCATTTCTAAAAAATTGAGCTAATCACTACCTCACAGAATTGTGCGAATGAGTAGAGAAAACTTGTCATGTTGATAGGTTGCCCAGTTAGAGGTAACTGGAAGTAAAGACTGTTGTAGTAATTGACGTTTCAGTCTGGAATGTTCTACAGTTTCTGCAACTGTTACTGCAATTGGCCACTCTCTATTTGATATTCACAATTATCTTCCTTTCTCTCTGTAGAAACCACTGTTCACAGGATTGGATCACACTGCATCAGGGAAAATACAGTTAGAGTAGTTTCAAAAAAAGTGAGAAAAAGACATGCTGAAATGTTAATGAGGTCAAGTTCAGCATTTGCATATCTTTTAGACTTCTTTAGCAAATGGATTTTCAATTAACATTTCATTCTGAGATTGGGATGGGTCTAATAGTATCCTTGTGACCCTGATTAGATTCAAGGAGAACAGTAGTATTAAATAAGAAGTATGAATTATATTATATTCAAATCATGTGTTTATCTTGAGATTTACTAGCTTGTATCCAAGTTATTTGGTTAGCTTCTTCACAGAGCAAGAGACCATGTGCAGTTTCAGTTTGATCTATGTCAAGAACCAGCACTAAATAAATGCAAATTAAGACAAGATTATCCATCCATCAAATTGTCAGTGTGTGAAAATTATGAAAATATACGGAATGCTGGTTAGAATCCAAATCTTCCAACTAGCTCTAAAAGTGTCTACGGCCTTGAATTTAGCTGTTTCAGTCCCAGGATTTTATTCTAAAAGAATATTTAAAGAATGTTCAGTTTCAATTATAATCAATATATAGTGTATATAGTGTTTCTAATACAAGAAGTTGAAATGGAAATAATTACAGATCAATGAAAAGGTTGTGGTTAGATAAGATACAGTATATCCATATGATGAAACACTACATTAATATGGGGTTCAGGGATTATTTTCTGGCTTTGGAAAGATATTTCATAATATATTGTATCCAAAATAATATGGTCTTACTTTCTCAAAGATAAAATAATATATTGTGACAGTACAGCAACAGAAAATGGCAGCAGTAAGGACAGGTTTTCTGAAACATTTCTAGGACATGACCACTACCTGCCTTTGTACTAACCTTGGGTTCTTGGAATGCCCTGCAAGCGGAATCAAAGGGCCTATGGAAACGGAATATCTCATTTTGGGATGAGGTCTTGTTTTGGTTTTTAGACATTGAAAAACCTGTTTGCTTGGTTCCCTTTTTTTCTTCTAAGTGGAATACAGCTCTTACTTGGCTGTCATTAGGTTGGATGAAGCTTTTACTGATTGGATACTTTAGGGTACACGATGTATAAACTGAGTGGACATTTGTGTTCTGCAGCATTGTTGTTGCTTGAATGAGTCCTATCATATACCAATGTTCTGTGAGCTGATTGAATGATTGTTACTTCCATACCCCTGAACACGGCTGAGCGGGGCTGCTCCCCTCTTCTGCAATAGTAGTATGGGACAGTCTGCCGTACAGTGAATAAAGACCTGTGAGCTTCTAAAGAGTCTGCTTCTGACTCATTCCTGGGATAGATTTGGTCAATTCACAATATCATGCCTGAAATTAATCTAGAAGAACAGAAACATGTAATCTAACAATCTATTAACAATAGTTTTTAGATTACATAGATTTTTTTCATTCTTATATATTTCTGCATTGTTTAATTTTATAAAACATTAAGTGGGTCTGGCATCGTGGCCTAGCGGCTAAAGTCCTCGCCTTGAATGCCCCCGGATCCCAGATGGGCGCTGGTTCTAATCCCGGCAGCTCCACTTCCCATCCAGCTCCCTGCTTGTGGCCTGGGAAAGCAGTTGAGGACGGCCCAATGCATTGGGACCCTGCACCCGCGTGGGAGACCTGGAAGAGGTTCCTGGTTCCTGGCTTTGGATCTGTGCAGAACCGACCTTTGCGCTCAATTGGGGAGTGAATCATCGGATGAAAGATCTTCCTCTCTGTCTCTCCTCCTCCTCTATGTATATCTGACTATGTAATAAAAATAAATAAATCTTTAAAAAATTTTATAGTAAAAACATTAAGTAAAATACAGATTAATTTTTTTAGAAATATAGAAATGTAAAGAGTAATAAAGCAAGAATGTTTATGAACTGTATTAAAAATAAATGTTAACCTATGGCATATTTGTTTCATCTAATGTTTTTATCATAATAAAATACAGCTTAACTCTCACCTTCCATTCTTTACGGATTCCTGCTTCCCTGCTTCCCCGCTTCCCCAGAGGTAAAGTTTAGCATTGAAGTAAACATGTATTTTTCCTGTGGAATATATACACATATGTATCTCCAAGGCCAATATATATATATATATACACATATATATATACTTTATAAGTTTTTTAAAAAATAAGATTGATTGTTATTATCCTTTATTTAAATTTGTGCAAATGATACCACCATCATGATGATCAATGTCACCATCATTACTTTACCTAAGCTTTACTTAGCAGCTCAGCCAGTGGAAGCTCATTCCATCAGATTGTACAATCCCCACTGCTTATTCTGTTTTGCAACTAACGCTTTTCATCAGCATATGATTTATGCAGAATTAAACCATTTTTCTATTCTTTTCTTGCAAAACATATTTTTGTTCTAAGCCTCTTCATGAAAAAAAAAAAAAAAAAACGCTTTTAAATTTTCTTCATTGGGTTTATTTTCAGAGCAACTTCCAATTCAATATGTAACACTAATTTCATAGCCTGCTGTGTGCTTCAGGATGCTCATTGTTCACAATGTTCCAAGCAAAGTGTCAGTGAGATAATTAGCTCTTCACAGCTCCTTTGGTCAAATTTATCTTGTGTAAGTTCTCTTTCTCTCTCATATATATATATGATATCAGCTGATCCGAGGTCCTGCTTTCCATACCTACCAGGACCTTGGACCCAGAGCCTTCAGGGTTCCTGAGGCTGCCAGCCCTGGGTCTTGCCCTTCCCGGTCTCACCCACTCACCAAGTGCTCACAGCCAGCTCTGTTGGGTAGGGTGGACTCTTGCCAGCCGTGTACAGCACCGCCTCTGCCTTCTGGTACCCCCACCAAACACTAGTATTTGTAACAACAACAACAACAACAGCAACAACAAAAGCTCGGAGTGGGTATGGAGAGCAGCACATGGGATCAGCTGATGTCATTCAGGGCCTTACAGGCAAACTTGGGCAGCACGAAGGTGGCGCAATGCATGTCCAAGTTGTAGTACTTAAGCTGCACCTGCAGCTTAAGTGTGTGTGTATATATCTATATGTATATTTATATCTATATCTAGCAATTTACCAACTATATACTGCTACCTTAAAGTGAGTATATTTGGGACATTTTATTTGTTGTTCAGGCTATGGAAACTTTTGTGAAATTTATTATTTTTGTCTATATTTATTAACTGCTCATTTTCTCTGAAGTGCCCAGTGGGACTTTATGTATAACCAGAGTCATATTTTTAATGTCAGTATTTTTTGAATCCATAATGATCCTGATATATACAAACACACACACAGTCTTCAGCAGTTTAATTAAAATGGAATTTAAAGATAGTGTACATTTTATTTTTGAAATTTTGTGTATATCTGTGTACGTGTCTAAAAAATGCAATTCACACTGTTTTAGAATATGTATGATAAAGGAACTTGAGGTATAATGCCACTACATTTCTTGTTTTTTGGGTTAGTATTTTTTGCTAGGATGAATATTCCTGCTGTATATACGTGTGTGTGTATATAGTATTGATTTTATTTATTTGAAAAACCAGAGTTGTGTGAAGTGTCAGAGAGAGAGAGATAGATCTTCCATCTGCTGGTTCATTTTTAAAATGGCCAGAGCTGGGCCTGGCCAAAGCCAGAGGCCAGGAACTCCTTCAGGTCTCTCAGGTTGATGCAGGGGTACAAATGCTTGGGAATCTTCAGCTAGTTTCCAAGGCCATTAGCATAGAACTGGATCAAAAGTGGAACAATCAAGACTTGAAGCTGTTTGCATATGAGATGGCAGCACTGTGGACTACAGCTTAACTTTGAATTGTCCCTCTTGTTGATATTTGTCAATATTCCCACAGAAGAATACATTTATACCGTGTGTATTATATCATTTATACCATATGTATTTATATCATTTATACCATATGTGTTAAATATATACTTCATATCCCAAGGTAAAACTAAAATAAATACCTGATTGTTCTAACTTGAAAAGCTTGATTTGATTCATAATGACTTTTACAATCTATAAATAGTAAGAATCCAAATAATAACCTAACACAAGAAAGCTGAAAACTTTCCTTACTCCTACTTAAAATATACAAGTATATATATATATAATATTAAAAATATATAACATATATATTCTATATAACTATACAAATATATGATATATAATTATACACATATCATATATATTATATATGATATATGATTATGCATATGTAATATATATGCTAGAATTGTAATACCAAGAATTTGAACTGGTGCCCATATGGTATGCCAAGGCTGCATGCAAACGGTTGCCTTGTTAAGCCATCGTGCCAGACCCTATCTCTCTACTTTTAAAATGCCACCCTGTTCTTATTAAAGTTTCCTAATCCACAGTCACATTTCATTTTCATAGTGTTTCTTATTTTTGTTTTTTTTCTCACATGTAGTACCACCTCCTCCACCATACCACTTTCTGTTAGACCTCTCAAATGAAGGCATTTGGTGCTACCTAAAGCTTTAAAGGAGGAGAGAGATAATGAGCAAATTGAGCAGAAAATAAAAGATAATAGAGGAAACATTGAATAAGTAGATCATCTTTACCATAAGAGTTTGAGATCACCTAGGTTCATATGAAATAATAATTTTGCAAAAGAAAAAAAAGATGGCCATAAGATCTGGAAAATACTCAGAAAAAGAAAGCATAAATCGCTTGTCAACTTAACTTAAAAATGCTTTAGATTCATAAAACTTGATGGTTTTACACCCTCTCTAGGGACATCCTAGGGTTTAACAGCCTGCTCCTTCTTTATATAGTTTTCCAAGAAGAGAGACACAAAGAATGTAATGGGGAAATTTGCCTCAAGATTTTGTCATCTATTATGTGTGCAATTCCATTAGGATAATCATGCAAAGAAATAGCTGGTATAATATGTGCTGCTAGCCTAGAGTAACAGTCACCAACTATCACATTAGATAATCTGTACTGATGAGTTATTGTCTATCACCATTCTGTTATGCAGAAAAATTAACATTTATAACTGTGGAGTCTAAGAATATTTTATGTTCAAGTTGCTCATTTGTAGAAAAGGATACTTAGCAAATGTTATGTTAGAGTTTCCGTTGTTCAAGCATTACAATCTATATTTTCGATACCTATATTTTGTCTTTTTGATATAGATAGATATTTCTTTATAATAGTTAATAACGTCAGAGCGTTGCAAATGTAGTAGAATATGGAATGTAGAAATAAAGCAACGTTAACACACACACACACATATGTATTTAGAGAGAGAGACTGACTTCTCATTCTCATTTATTCAGCATGTTTTCTTACTCTTGTTTAAATTTTTTAATATTTATTTTATTTGAAAGAGATACAGAGAGGAGGAGAGACAGAAAGGAAAATCTTCCATTCGTTGATTTACTGCACAAGTGGCTGCAACGGCCCAAGTTGCGCAATTCCAAATCCAGAAGCCCAGAACCTCTTCCAGGTCTCCCACGCGGGTGCAGGGTCCCAATGCATTGGGCCCTCCTCCACTGCTTTCCCAGGCCACAAGCAGGGAGCTGGATGGGAAGTGGAGCTGCCGGGATTAGATCTGGTGCACATATGGGATCCCACTACCTTCAAGTAGAGAACATTAGCCTCTAGGCTTCCTCTCCGGGCTCTGTTTGAATTTTAACTGTCAAATAATATCTATGGAACGATAATAATATGTTTTGTTACAGGCATTAGTGAAATGATTGTATCAAGCTGAAAAAGTGAATATGTCACTTCACATACTGGGTAGTTTATTATACTTAATTGAAACTTAAATCATGAAATCTGTATGTTTTTTGTTGGCTGAAAGAATCAACATTACACAGAGATAAAAAAGGGGTTTCCTAGGATTGAATCCTAGCTCTGCCTATTAGTTGCATTACCTTATGAAAGTTATTTAAAAGTTCCTTTCCTCAAAACACTCATCTTCAGGACAGGAGTAATAATAATTTCTACTTTTAGTGGCATTAGAAGGCAGGATGATAAACATAAAAGTTTTTTTGAATATAACATGATGCGAATTAGGTGCGATACAAGTATTAGCATTAGGTATACTCACCAAATTATAGTCTTAGTCCTGAAAAATGTGCAAGGTATTGTTTGGGAAAGGCATTTGCTCTAGTAGTTAAGATACTGGTTAAGAGATGTACAACCCTTGTTAGAGTGTTTGAGTTTGGGTTCTGGCTTCACTACTACCTCCAATGTCCTGTTAATGTGCATCCTGTAAAATATCAGGGATGCCTAAGGTACTGGCAACTCCTGCCATCTACACTGAAAAATTAGATGGAGTTTTAGACATTAGCTTCAATCCCAGTTGGGGACTGTTGCAGGAGTTTTTGTAATAAAGATACGGATGGAATCTCTTTCTGTTCTCTGGAATAAATAAATAAAAATTAAAAAACTTGTAAAATTTTTCAAGCCTGAGTATATAGGGCAGATTCATCATACATAGTAGCCTTTCTAGTTTTGATAAATTTCTGCTTTATTCTTTTTTTTCTTTTTAGATGTTGCTGTTGTTATTTAATTTTCTTGTATGTCAAAGTGATCAAGGGCGGCAAGTTTTTTTCTTTTCTCAAATGTGCATATATTTTCTGTAAAAGCAATGTACGTAGTTTACTTTTTAACAAGAATGTTATCTACTAAAATTCCTTTGCATTGTGTATTTTCCCTCCCACAGTTCTGAGTATTTCTATCGCTAGATTGTTTTCTTAATTAGGAATATGTCTTCTTTCCAACGGCTGTGATGTTATCCTATATTTCATTATTATGAGATATTTTGCATTTACAACTATCACAATTTAATTTTTCTATTAAAACACAAACAATTTAATCACATTTCATAAAGTTATAAGATGCAATGAAAATTCTGAAAGTTTATGGAAAATGCAATTAAAACAAGCTTCCTTTTGGTGCAAAAGTTTTTGAAATGCATACATAACTTTTTCATTATACACATTTCTGAAATTTTTGAAGATCATTGGCATGCATCTATTTAAACAAGTTTTTATCTCAAAACAATTACATTTTAATTACATTTTCAATAAAGTTTCACAAATACTCATATTTAGGAACAGCATTTACTTATTTATTTTATTTTGGAGCCAGTGAGGCAAACACAAGTATGGTATGAAGGGAGAGAGATGTACAGCGCTTCTGTATAGTGGTTCACTCCATAAATGCCCCAATCTAAGCTAAGCTAAAAAAAACTAGGAGAATGGAACTCAATTGCAGCATTTTTACTGACTTTCTGGGTGCATAACAACACAGAACTGGTATCTGGAACTAGAGGTAGTGATCAAATCTAGATACTATAATATGGGATGAAATTATTAATCACAGAGAACTCTGATTCTTTCCTATTGTATTGTAGAGCCTTTACTCACTTAATGTGAAAGGAAGGCCAAAACAAGATGCCGAGGAATATTAAAGGAACACATAGAGATCATTATTTATGCGGTGTTCTTTTTTTGGGTGTGTATGTGATGACAATTTTCTTACTACTAATTAAATTTGAAAATACAAAGAAATAGTTGGAAAAATGAGAAGTATTTTTACTTACTTTTTGATTCCTATATATCTATTTGTGAAATTCAACTACAGTTACAATAATATTTTATATTATTGCTAAGGTGAAGCATCTTGGAAAAACAGGACACAGTCTCTTATCTGTCTCCCTTAGGACCAGATGTCCTTGCACGTCCTCTATCATAAGAGATTCAATGACTTAAGGTAGAGATCCAGTTGGGCTCATAAGATTCTAATCACTGGACTCTGGTCATTTGTTTCTACAATAGATACAAACCTTGATAGCCAGTGCAGTTCTTGGGTGATTTGTGTAGGATAAGTTCAGGTCTGTGCAAAATGTAACTTCACCTTTGCAGAACATTCAGAGCAACTGGAGCCACAATGGCTGTCATGAATTCCTAAAGGGCACAGCATCACGGACCAATCCAAAGAAGCTCACAAGCTCCACTGACCACTAAGGAACTTGGACAAGAGCTGATCACACACCTGTGAGAAGCTTACCCTTAATTGCAAGGGAGCCTTGGAATTAATTAATACCTGCAGAGTCTTTGCTCTGCATTTTACAGTAAATGTTTACATTCACCACCCTTATCTAGTGATTGGGTTTCTGCATGTCAAAAAGGTGGATCAGTTTGAGGGTTCTAAAGCAATACCTCCGACTAGTTTTGGGTATTGTCTGGCAACATTATGTGCATACAACAAGCCAAAAACACTAATAGGTTAGCTATTTTGCATACTTGATGTTTTTCCATGTTACAGACATCAAAACTGAGAAACTTGAAACAAAATATTTTACTAGAAGTCATGGCTACTAGAGAGGAGCTGTACTGTATAACTCAAATGGTTTACTATCAGTTTTCCTCCAAAATTAATTATCTTGCCCCAGTCAAAATTTTGCTGTTAAGCTTCAGTATATTATTCATTTTACAAGATAGTATAGTTCTAATATGGACTATGTGTCGGTTCTCTCCTCTGATTCACTTACCAGTCACATCCGAAAGAGAGCAGTAACCAGTAACTTAAATATTCTCTTTCTCCTGAAAGACAAATGAAATTTCATTTCTTCTTTTAAATTGGAAAAAATAATAATAAAAGGGAAATGAGGCAAGATTATACAAAGAGGCCTCAAAAAGTTCACAGAACATGAAATTAAAAGATAAGTTTCAGTGTCAAAAGTTTTTGAAATTCATGCGTAGTTATTTTTTCCTAATATTTTCCATGAACATTTTGAAGAGTACATATTTACCTTTTAAAAATTAATGATGAAATTAAATCTAGATCTCAAGCACAGTAATAATTCCGTAGTAAATGATGTATTATCTCATTTCGTTCTATGAACCCATGTTGTGTTTTTTTGAGCTTTAATTATGTTCACATATCATATAGAATATAATGTAAATGGCAGTTTTGGCAGGAATGCAGATATACAGTGGAATTAATGCTGAAGAGAGAAATGGCTTTAAATGGCTATATAGAGAAACTTCCTTAACATATAAGCAGACTATATAGATGCAAAAATAACAGCATGTTGTAAAATATAGGTAAAGACAAAAGCAAAATTTTAAACAGAAAAATTAAATTTCTGAAACCAAGGGGAAGTCAGTATGATACCAAGGAAGCTTTGACTGTAAAGATATAGCAATGAGCATCAGAGTTAATATATATGCTCCCAATACTTATTTCAGTTAACATGCGATGCACTGTATAGGATGATTGAGACAGAGAGATATTGTGTTTGTCCTGGTGCAAGGAAGAGGAGCTAGAAAAACAGTAAGGCGGTAAAGATTGTTCTAAAAGTCCAAAGGAACAGAGTGAGTCATTTTACATTGTTTGTGCACATTTTGGCAAAATGGACAGATCCAACAACCATACCCAACAGATCTCATTAGTGATTTTGGAAGGGATTGTTAGTAGTCATCGCTTCCTACCTGCTTCCTGAAAAAGACAATTTGAATGACTCAGAAGGAATGTTTTAATGAAAAATGTATTTATTGTGGGCGTTAATGTTTTATTCATATAAAAAGGATTTCAGTTTACAGCTCTCATTACCACTATCACTATAGTATAGGGAGTTATTACAAGCCTCTCCACCTGTTCCAATGGAATGACATAATATAACACATAATTTTACTTTAAAGGGCTAGAACATGCAAGCTTATTGTATTTAAGATTTAAACCTGAATGATAAATTGTGTAAATGCATGAATTTAAGCAAAATGCAGTTTTGATCTCCAGAGAAATCGGTGTTTGCAATGGAAATTTGCAAGTTGTTTGCAGCTTTGGTCCAGTGTGAAAATTTTAGAAGCCGTTTGTTTTACTGTAAGGAAGCTGGGGCTATAGCTAATATAATCTCTACTCCTCAATAGGCTGTCAAGGCTGCACAGACTTTTTACCATGCAGGGTTTATTTTCAGCACAGGACACACAGAACAAACAACCGAGGCTGTCAGAAAAACAGCAGGGGAGACACCATGATAGAAACATGTTTAAAATCATAAACACCCCCTACTCACCATACATTTGAAGATAAACTGTTCCCTGTAGGGAACAAGATTATTTGAAGTGTAGTCTTCAAAAAAAATCACACAACTGTATAGAGATCATTCCCAGTTATACTGTCAGTTTTCTAACATTGATTGTGCCTGACTACTTACTGAACAGAGATTGAATTTGGCAGTTGCAATCAGTGTTACCAAATATCATACAGAATATTAAACAGCAAAATGCAAGTCATGATTTTTAGAATGAAAGCAGACAGTAAGAAAGAGAGAAAGAAAGAAGGAAGGAAGGAAATCAGCCATGGATTCATGAACTGTATTTTTCTTTTAAGTCACACAGAAAAGCTTTTCAAAAAGTGTACAGAGAAAAAAGGTAATTTTTAAATGTTAAGAACATAACCAACCACAGCAAAATATCAGCCAAATGTATTATGAATTACAACTATTGTGAACTTAACTTTTATCCAGTGAAGATGCAGGACCATAACAAGAGTTGCTAGATGAACGAATATTATGGGATATTTCTCCTGAAGATTATTTATAATAGCAAATTATTTTTATTTTAATGTATATTCAGTATTGACTTCTTCCATATTCTTTTATGCTGCAGTTCAATTGAAGCAACAATTGTCTTCAATGAAATTTTAAAAATACATATGTATCAGTCTTATTAAAAAAGTAAAGAGATATAGACAAACAAAAGATCTTCCATCAGTTCAATTCTGAAATGTCTGCAACGATTGGCCCATGCTAAAGCCATCAGCTAGAGACTTAATCCCTTTGCCCCATCTGGGAATCAATATCCTGTCTAATTAAATCATCTGTTTCTGCTTTTTACGGTGGCCAATAGCAAGAAGCTGAAATTGGAAAGGAGGCAGAGTTTAAACCCAGACTCCATTGTTGGAACAAGGCATTCAATGTGGTGTTCTGACAACTGTGAAAATGTATGGCCCTCAAAAGAAATATTTATTCATTTTTAACATGGATGACATCGGATGGCCTTGACCCATTCCTGGGCACTGATGTGGCTGGGTTGCTGGAAGCAGCTCTTTCCCATTTTCTCTCAATTTTCCCCAGATACTAGAAGAAAGGAGACTGGAGGTAATTATCTCACTCACCTTCTCCCATTCTTTGACCCTCTCCACACCAAATGGTTGTCTAGATTGGCATACTTCCCTCTCAACTATGTAAACATTATGAAAAATTTTAAAAAAAGAATTTAGTAATAAAAATAAAAATAATGGAAATAAATGAAAATGAAAACACAATGTATCAGAACCAGCAGAATATAGCAAAAAGCAGTATTAAGAGGGAACTTCATAACTGTATAATTGCTTACATTAAAAATGGAGATTTCATGATACCTAATGGTGCATCTGAAGGATTCATAACAACAAAACGCAAACCCTTATTTATTGATAGGGCACAAATAATAAAATGGATAGTAGAAATAAATGAATCTGAAACAAAAAAAAACACAATATGTAGCATCAACAAGCCTGGGGCTGGCACAATGGATCAGTGGCTAAATCCTTGTCTTGCATGTACCAAGATCACATATTCATGTTGATTCTCATCGTGGATGTGCCACTTCCCAAAAAGCTCTCTTCTTGTGGCCTGGGATTGCCTAGAGGATGGCCCAAAACCTGGAGACCCTGCACCCACATGTGAGATCTAGAAGAGGCTCTTGACTCTTGGCACCTGGCTCCTGATTTCAGATTGGATTGGCTCAGATGGGAGATCTTCTTGTCTCCTCCGTAAATCTGCATTTCCAATGAAAATAATAAATCTTTTTAAAGATTAACAAAATAAAAGTTCTGTTTTTTTTTTTTTGAGGAGATAAACAAAATAGACCAAGGTCTAGTAAGACTAGCAAACAAAAAAGAGGAATAACACAAACAAAATCAGAGACGAAAAGAGACATTATAAACAACATCACAGAAACACAAATAATAATAATAAGAAAATACTTTGTGCAATCATATGTTTATAGATCTTTCAAGTCAAATTTTGAAACTGTCAGGCCTCAAAAAATGGATATATTTCTGGATACATGTAACTTACCAAGATTTGAGCAAGAATATATAGAAAATTTTAATGGATTCTAAAAAGTAATGCAATTGAAACTAAAATTAGAATCCCCCACCACAGAAAAGCCTGGGATCTGGTCACTCTGCATTTCAGTTCTACAGTAAGAAAGAAACTAGCTTCAATATTTTTCAAACAGTTATGAAACATTAAAAAGGACAAAACTCTGTCAAATTCTTTTTATGAGTCTACCAGTTCTAAACCAAAGATGCAACACAAAAATGAAACTACAGATCAATATTCACAATGAACATACATACAAAAATCATCAAGAAAATCTTAGTCGGGCCCGGCGGCATGGCCTAGTGGCTAAAGTCCTCGCCTTGAATGCCCCGGGATCCCATATGGTAACTGGTTCTAATCCCTGCAGCTCCACTTCCCATCCAGCTCCCTGCTTGTGGCTTGGGAAAGCAGTCGAGGACGGCCCAAAGCTTTGGGACCCTGCACCCGTGTGGGAGACCCGGAAGAGGTCCTGGTTCCCGGCATCGGATTGGCGCGTACCGGCCCGTTGCGGCTCACTTGAGGAGTGAAACATCAGATGGAAGATCTTCCTCTCTGTCTCTCCTCCTCTCTGTATATCCGGCTTTCCAATAACAATAAAAAAATATCAGCTATACGTTGGCAGCGATATATGGGGCAAACGGAGACTTTATGATGGACCATATCAATCAGTGGACGACCTCATGGAGCGAAACTGGCAGCGATTCATAACCGGAGAACTATTAACACCACTCGAGCACATATCTCAGAGCATGCCCCACATCCGGGACTCGGGGTGGGCGGGAAACCGGGTGGGGCTTCCCCCTCAATGTCCCCCTTTACCTCAGATACAAGATGGAAACAATGTGGACATAATAGTATTACCCACTTCCCTATCCCCCTGAACCTTTTTTTTTCTTTTCTTTTTCTTTCTTTAACTGTAATTAACTATGTAAAGATTGTCAACAACACAATAAAATAGATTATAAAAAAAATAAAAATAAATAAATAAATAAATAAAAAGAAAATCTTAGTCAACTGAATCCAGCATTATATCAAAAGGTCATTTATCACAATCAAGTGGGATATATTCCCAGAATCAAGGATGGTTTGACATTTAATAAAGTAACATCAACAGAATGAAGAACAAAAACCATACGGTAATTATAATGTATTCAGAGGAAGTATTTCATAACATTGAACAACTTTTCTGGAAAAAATCATTCACAAAATACATATAGAAGGAATATATCTTAAAATGATAAAGGCTATGTTTGCAAACCAATAGTCGGTGTCAAAGTGAATGAGGAAACGCAGAAAATGTTTTCTCTCAAATCTGGAATAAAACAAGGATGCCCACTTTTCTCCCTCTTGTTTAATATAATGTTAGTAGTTTTAGTGATAGTGATTCGGTGAGAGAAGGAAACATATAATGTAAAGACTGGAAAGTAGGTAATCAAAATAGAATTATCCTATAACCCAGCCATCTCACTACTGGATGCATAGCCACAAGACATAATTTGGTTCCATCCAAGAAACACCTGCTTCCTTATCTTACTGTGATACTCTTTGTAATGACCAAGATACAGAGTCAAATTAAAATTCTATCATTAGATGAATGGATAAAAATGTACTAAATATACACAAAGAAATACTCTTATGTATGTAAAGGGGTGGAATGATCTCATTTGCAACAAAATGGAATAAAATGTTAAGTGAAATAAACAAGATACTGAAAGATAAACACTGCATGTTTTTTCCCCTATGTTGGAGCTAAAAAGGAATCTTCAAAATTACCCTCAAACTGTTGATTATTAGAGGATGAAATGGAATAGAAGGAGTCTGGATTAAAAAAAAAAAAAGTAAAAGAATTTGGATCTGGTTTGTTATTTGTGACAAATACATTAATATAGCATGCTATTAATTGGAAAGTATTGTAAGTAGAATCTAGGAAATTTGTACAACTCAATAATTTTTATTTTGTGAATGTGAGATTATGTCAAATATTTTAATTATGGGACTGCTGCAGCTGGTTAAGTTACTGCTTTGAATTCCCGCATCTCATTTTGGAGTGCCTGAGGTCAAGTGTGCCTCCACTTATGATCACTTTTGATATAACTTCTTGTTCATATGCACCTACCAGACAGGACAATATAGCTCAAGTATGTGAGATCTGGCAATCTATGTGGGAGATCCAAATGGAGTTTCTGATTCCTGGCTTTGGCCTGGTCAGCCTCATCTCTTGTGAAATGAATCAGTGAATTCTCTCTCTCTCTCTCTCTCTCTCTCTCTCTCTCTCTCTCTCTCTCTCACACACACACACACACACACACACATATCCATCCATTCATGCACCCATCCATCCATCACCTATCTATCCATATAACTCTGCCCTTCAAATGAATACACTTGAAATATTAAGTGTAAATTTCTAGTAATATATACCTTTTGAGTTTTATGTTGCATGCCATTCTGCACAGTGTGAACAAACACGATGCCAATTCATTCCATCTGGCCTGCGGCATGAATCATTCATTTCTCCTGGGTGTTTATGCTGTATCTGCCCTTTGGTCACTTTACTTGCTGTCTTGATTAATAGCTTGACTGTCAAAAATCACAATCCTGATGTTTAAGTAATATTTTACTTAATAGTGCCCCCAACAAGCAAGAGTACAAATTTTGAGCATTTATATATGCCAAGGAAAGCAATAAAGTGCTGTAATTAAAAAAGTAAACAATCTCTACTTTGTATGGAAAGTAGAAACATGGAATTTTGAGGTTATAGAGACTATGAGAATTGTTATTCATTTCTTACTGTGCCTAACTTATCAGTTACACTTTACTGTAGCATATATGCATCCTATCCAGAAGGACACAGATGATTTTTAGGGCAGTTATTATGCCATAATGATGGATAAAACATTTTATATTTGTGCAAACCCATAAAATACATACCACCACCAGGGAACCCTAATACAAACTATGTATTCTGGGTGGTAGTGATGTGTCAATGTAAGCTAACCAGTTGCAACAAATGTTTCACTTTAGAGAAGAAAATTGATAACCACAAACGCTATGCATGTGGGGGACTATACAAGTGGCAAATGAAAAATTTCATACTTCTGGCTCAATTTTGTTGTCAACGTAAATTTGCATTAAAATAAGTTCTTATACAAAAGAAATGTTTACAGAAGCTTCATTTATAATAGCCTAAATGAGGAAGTCAGATATAGGCTTATAGGAATATGTGTAAAAATTGTGGAATATTAATGCCTGTGACGACCATCATAACAAAACTTGTTTAAATGTGATTAGCATATTGACAAAACTTATATAAAATATTCTTGTGTAAAACATCCCATCAAAATGTGAAATATCTGGAATATTGACTAATATAATTTAATATTTGACTTGCATGAAATATGTGAAATATTTCTTAACGAAATGTAAAATTAAAATTGTGTGTAACTTCTCTTATATTAAGGAACGATATTAAGAACTATGTCAGGGCTTCTCTTTGAACTATGATTTGCTCATAAGTGTGTCCAGCCAAGATAATGTTCAACCCCACTCCCACTCTGTAGTCTGTAAGGACATAGGAAAGAGGCTGAAGGTCAACCAATCTGTGACAAGTGCTGGAGATATGGAGCCCAATGTTTATAAAAAGGGGCTCAGTTGGATACGACGGTTGCTCTGGATGGGCCTGTTGAAGAAGGAAACTCTGGATCAAGGGCTCTGAGACATAGCAAATGAAGAACCTTGTGCCACCCTAAGGCCAGGTTCCCCTCAGAGATGCCCGCCTTTCCATGTCTCTCATACTTTTTCCAGGAAACATAGAGTAAGTAACATGATGGCCTCTGAATGTGTCCTCTTTCATGAGACATAGAAGCTTACAAGGCCCTCAGGTAGAGCAATAAGTGATTTAGGATTGGATTTTGTGAATTAGAATTATTAAGCAGCATTAAATTGCAAAGTAGAAATTAAGTTAATCCTTTCTGTGAATAGGAATAAAGCATTAAAAGGCATGAGTGTGCCAAGTCTCTTAGCTGTGCTCCAAGGCAATGGAACTGCTAGTGACAATACCATATAATATTACGAAGCAATAAAATTAAACAAAGATAAAATGCAAAATGGAAATAACTTGTAGACAACATATTGTACAGAATAAGCCAGACATATGAAAGTAGGCACTAAACTGTTGTGTTTAATGAATTTGAAGAATAGTTATTATTAACGTATGGTGGTAGAAATTAGAGAGTAATGTTTGCCTTTGAGAGGAAGGGATTATGGAAAGAGGCATAGGGACATTCTCCGTGGTGATAAACAAAAATGTTTATCAGTCTGAGTTAAAGTTTCAGGAGTGTTGCATTTTTAATATTCGTTGACTTGTATATTTAAAAACTAGGTATTTTAGTGCATGTTAATTATATGAAAAAAGAATAACATTAAAGAAAAAAGAAATATTTAGCCTGTTGCTTAAGACTCTTGTAACTCATATTGGAGTGCATGGATTTCGGATTTCATCCTAACTCCTAATCCTGACTTATGTGTACTGTCATTGGGTCTCTCAAGTGATCAGGTACCTGCCACCATTGAATTCCCAGTTCTAGGTTTAGAAAGTAAACCAGAAAATGATAACTATTTTCTGTCTGTCTTATTCTCTGTCCTTCGCTGTCTCAAATAAATTTTATTTATTTTTTAAGATGTATTTATTTTTATTACAAAGTTAGATATATAGAGAGGAGGAGAGACAGAGAGGAAGATCTTCCATCTGATGATTCACTCCCCAAGTGACCGCAACGGCTGGTGCTGTGCCAATCTGAAGCCAGGAGCCAGGAACCTCCTCCAGGTCTCCCACACGGGTGCAGGGTCCCAAAGCTTTGGGCCGTCCTCAACTGCTTTCCCAGGCCACAAGCAGGGAGCTGGATGGGAAGAGGAGCTGCCGGGATTAGAACTGGCGCCCATATGGGATCCTGGTGCGTTCAAGGCGAGGACTTTAGCCGCTAGGCCATGCCGCCGGGCCCTCACTGTCTCAAATAAATTTTAAAACCAATTTTTTTAAAAAGAGAATGTGGAAGTAGTTTTTACTGTATCAACAAATTCAAGCTAGTCCTCTGCCCTTTGATACCGGCAACCTGTATGGATGCCTGTTCATATCCAAGCTGATCCATTTCCAATCTAACTCTTTGCTCATGGCCTGGGACGACAATACAAAACACCCCAGTTCTTGGGACTCTGCACCCATGTGGAAGAACTGGAGGATGCTACTGTCTCCCATCTTCAGATCAGCCTGGTTCAATTCATGGTGGTCATTTAGAGAGTCAGCCAGTTCATGGAGGCCTCTCCATCTCTCTCTGTCTCCCCTTTTCTCTCTACAAATTCTGCTTTTCAAATAAAAACAAATCTAAAAAAAAACTTTATTCAGCAATGCCATGTTTTTCTAAAATTGGTTGCCATATGAGAAAAAAATTACACTGCCACATCTGATACAATAGGATTTTCTATACTTATTTAATCATAATGCTGTGAGAAAAAATAAAACATCATTGATATTGTTGTGAGCTAAGTAATTAAATAAATTCTGAATTTATATGTGTCTAGAAAACCAAAGAACCGAGTGGATATCAGAAATCCTTAAGAAAAATCAACTTTCTTTTTCACGGCAGTTTCACCCATTCCAGGTCCCAAACTACAGAGCTAACTTGACATTGTTTCTTTCTTGCCATCTTCCCTTCCTTGATGGGAAACAAATTGAAAAATTAAGATTCCTGTAACTCATATTGCAGAGCATGGATTTCATTCCCAACTCATAATTGTCTGTCTGAGGACAGAGGGTAATATAATGCATATGTTTCATTCACAAGCTATGATTTTCTAGCAATGGGTAAGTATGACTTGGAATATATCATAGCTTGCTTTTTCTAGTTCATGTACATGGTTGCCAGAGACAAATCAGGGGACCATGCCAAAGAATAAGAAAAAGGAAGAGTTTGGATTTGACTTAGTAATATAAGGAAAGAATTGACTGTATGCATTTACTGAGCAGATACTGCATAGCAGTCATCAGAAATGATGCTCTCACAAAAACCAACATCCAGAAGACACAGCTCCTGAATTCACCATATGAAGAAGATCTAGCATAATTTTCCCTAAAAGAAACTGAATAAAGACATCCCAGAAATACTGAGTTCTGTAAATCTCTTCATGTATTGCCCTCATCCTTGGAAACTACAGGAAAAATTCCTCTTCAGGAATAAACAGCAAAGAATGTCAAGAGCTCATGGAATTTTGAGGATCTTTATAGTATATATCCAAACTATATGCACAAGGTTCTTTACTGTGTCCATCCAAGTCACATAACTGACATTCATGTAATAATTCAGTAAAACTCCACTGAGTGCCAATTGTGTTCAGGCATTTGAGTGAGACACTAATTAGGACTCCAATGAGGAGGTTACCACAGCTTGGAGTCAAGGGCAGGAACAAAATAAGAAAAGAAGCCAGTGACAATGTTCCAACCCCAATATATTATCTATATTTCTATATCTATACTTAGCCTACAACTGTTTTTCTAAAACTGTAGATTAAGTATAGATAGTTGTTATCTGTGCAAATAGACAATTCTTTTAAAAAGAAACTCTGTTAAAATTGTTCACATCTATTTAGTCCATCCCCTGTGACAGAATCATACATCCCCACATGCACCATGTAAGTTATAGCACCTCTTTATAGCTGACGTATATTCCCCCTTCCTGAATTGCATGGTATTGGCTCTGTCATGATTTCCCTAAAGTTCTGTGTGTCGAGAAAATCAGAGAACTAGCCAGTTATTAGAAATATCCCAAAAGGCTCAAAATTCTGTGATCACTGCAAATTCACATTTGGGGACCCTAAGTGGAGAGCCAATCTACTATTGTTCCTGCTTTTCAGGAAGGCTTAAGGATGATTTGTATTCAGGTAAAGACTGGTGTAACCGGTCACAGTTTGCAGTTCAGGTACATGGACTGTGTATTAGCATGATGTAGTCTCTGTCCTAAAAGCTTTCAAATGAGAACATGCATTTGTCTCTGTCTTTTGTCACTGCTCTTATTAATAGAATAAACTCATCTGATAGGGGCTCTTTTTTCATTCAGAATCTGAGAACTGGAAAAATATGCATCAAACTATAACAGAACTGTACATTGGAGCAGAGTCATAGGTGATGTAAAAGCATTATATAATATGATCTAGAAATAAATGTTTACCCTTATAAGTCACTGTGATTGGAAAACTGTTTATTGCCACAAACTAATATGTGACTTCTACTTCAATTTCATTTGATGTAAAGCATATTTTCCTAAGCCAACACATTAAGGTAGAAGTAAAGAAGGCAGAACACGTCATTTTTCTTCTGAAAGAACCACTAGAGCAGAAAATTGAAAATTAACATGGCTATGTGAACTGTGGTAATCAACATCTGTGGATGAGATTATTAATAAGAATAAACAGCTATTTAATGGCATTTTTAGCTTTCCAAATTGTACAGCCTTGTTTGTTTCCTTTAAATGTTTGATAAGTATATAATAACATTGCAGTATGCAATTTCAACACATAAAATAAAATGCAAATAGATATATACATATTTTACATTAGGAGATGCAAATGATTATTCGAAGCTTAATATAGCCTATTAAAATAATTTCATACCCATTATAGAGAGTATGGCACATGTATAATCTACAGAACTCATACAAAGGAAGTATTTCAGATATCTACAAAATTCAACTTTGTACCTGTCCCTCCCTTCAGATATGTTAAACTAAAATCCAGCAGAAAACGGCCAGAACACCTGTTTTTTAAAAGACTTCTGGGCATTTGTGATGTAAACTTTCAGTCAGAAATCATATTTTTCCCCCAATTTTTTTAAAGTTTTGATGAAATTTACAAGGTTGATCAGGGTGAGCAACCTACGTCTTAGGGAGGGTAGAGGGAGAGATAAGCGAAGAAGTACCTAGCCTCACAACCACCTCAGTGCCAAAGGATGGGGAATGGCTATCTGCTATCATCCCAGGGTCGCCGATGATGAGCATGCTCTGAGGGTTCTGTTCAAGTGCTTTCATTACTTCTGACATACTGTTGATCTCATAGATCCAAGAAATGCCTTTCAAGTTACATTGGCTGACACAGACCACCTTAGAGTCTCCATTTTCCCAGATATGTGCAGTCAAAACTTTTCTGGGGTAGTTGTCCAATCTGTTCTGCCCTCCTTCCTCTACTATTATACCAGATGCCCTCGTTAGGCTCCTATGAACTACCAAATCTTCCAAGCACATCTGGGTATGCTGTCCAATACTGTGTCTAAGCCTTCAGGAGGCCCGATTCTGACACATGCACTCCACTGTCAGATGACATATCCTGCTACCTCCCCATGGTTGGAGTTCTGAATCCAGTGGTTCACTTGGGGGAACCCTCAATGAAATCTCGTCTAAGGCGATGCCAGGCATGACTCTTATATGTGCCCGCCACTATGGGGTCTGGCTCATTCTGTCACCTACATTGGCCTACACTCACACTGATGTTTACAATTGCTAGCTCAGATCTATCACAAGCCTGGTCTCTTATGCAAGCCAATGGCTACTGCTGCCAAGTCCAACACTATCCACCACACACTTGGCCCTCACTTACATCATCAAGAGCTTCAGTTCATTCAGAGCAACCTCCACTAACCCTCACTGGGTCAGCTCCAAGCCCTGGTTTCTGTGCCTGTCAGCATATGGTGGGCTGGTCTGGTGTGTCCCATATCCCATTCAACTCTGGTACACATGACTCGGCATTAAAGCCTAACTCAACACAATGACTCTAACCTCTAGCCCACACACATGTTGGTTGGTGCCACTGCCTGCCTAGCCAGGACTGCCCCCAAATGTTGGTTCTCATGATCACCCATGGGAGTCATAGCCCATCAGAGAAGTGCCCACATTTTCCCTTCCAAAATTGTGCACTCTTCAAATGGTTCTGCAGTCTAGCTTGACAGGACTTGCCCCCAGTCCCAACATTTGTGAGCTGATGCTATGGCAAAGTCCAAACAACCTGCCCTTATACTGGCTTATGCATGCACCAGTGGATACAGTTGATTAGCTAAGCCTGGCTCTCCCCACTAACCCAGTTCACACGTAGGCCAACAGGTATTGAAGCCCTGCACGGCCCAGTCTGCCTCCATTTCTAGCTTTAGCCACCAGCTGCTCATCATCAGCAGTAGTGGCACATCAAGGATGTTACCATAGCTCCCTTATTTGGCTTGCACACACCCTCTTCCTGCCCAGATTTTGCATGTGCTGGTTTGTGTTGTGGCCCAGTCTGGCACTGCCCACCTCACTTCGGCATTTGCAGCAGGTGCTGTATCCTGGCCCAGGCCAATCTGCCCCAAGTTCCAGCTCATGCTGGTGGGTGCTATCACCCAATCTAGCCAAGCCAACTCCCAGTCCTGGTCCTAATGTGAACTGACTGGTGCTGTGTCACAACCAAGGCTGTCCTCTACCCGTGTTCTCACATCTGCCAGTGCATGGTATGAACTGGTTCAGCCTGACCTGTCCCCAGACTTGACCCATATGTGCCCTGATAGGTACTGTAACATGGCCTAGTCTCGTCTGCTCCCAGTCTCAGTTCTTGTGCTCACCTGCAGGGACTGTGTCCTAATAAAGGAGTTTCCCAAGCTCCTCAATTAGGGCTCCTCCAAGAGGCAGTGTCTTTTACACACCAGTTGTAACATTATGCTGGGCCATGGTACTAACCAGCATACGAGAGAATCAGGCCTGGGGGCAGATTCTGTGTAGGGGAATGAGCCCTAACCCTATGGAACTGCAATTTCCACTGGTTTGTTTAAGAACTGGGAATGGTGACCAGGGAACACTCCAACACTCAAGGGTGCTGGGTTGGGTATAGGTCAGGTTGGTCCAGGCTATAGCATCCGCAGGTGCACGCAGGAATAAGGCGTGGGGTGGGCCAGGTCACAACATCTGCCTCTCATACATAGGTCTGGACAGAGGGGGTAGATTATGCTGGGTAAGGGCTCAGCATCTGCTGGTATGACCTGGGCCATGAGAGATCTAGGTCTGGGAGTGGGCCTAGTGGAGGGACCTTGGAAAATTCCCTGGTGGGCCATAGCTCCTGTTGGTAAGCGTGTGACTCATGCTTGGGTGTTTGTCGGGCTTGGTAGGGTGGCTCCACCCATCAGAAAATGTATGGGTTGGTTCTGGAGGAGAGTGGAATGGGCAGAATCAGGACAACCATAGCTCACTTGCAACTGCAAGAGCCACACTGGCAAGTGGGTCACACCAGGCTAGGCTATCATACTTACCACTTTGCAAGAGTCAGGGATGGGAACAGACTGTGCATGGCTAGGCTGCAGCAACTGCCAGAGTTGGGACTGGGGGTGGGTCATGTTATGGCAAGTTGCAGCATCCAATGGCAAAGGTCATGGAGGATGAGCTATGCCAAGCTGGGTCAGAGCAATCACTAGCAGATGCAAGATCTGTGGTTTGGGACAGGCCTGGTTGGGAAGATGAGGTGACACCCCGGACGAACTGTAGTTCCCATTGGTGACTGCAAGGACCAGAATGGGGTGGCGATCTGGGCTGCACATAGCCGCAGTGTCCCTTCGCATGGGTGTGTACTGGGTCTGGAACATGTCACACTGGGCTATAGTTTGGCATCCACTGGTGCTCCTCACAGCCAGGGTGGGTGTAAAACCAGTTGGACCAGGTCTTGGTTCCCACTGAACCATGTGATAGTGGTGTCAGGGCGTGGACCAGGTGTGGCTGGGCTGTAGCACCCAACAGTAAGTACCAGAATGGGTGTGGACTGGTTTGGGAAAGGCCAATGTTCCTGCCAGGACACTAGGCGGACTAAGTCAGAAGTCAGTTTTAATTTTGCTTTTTGTTTTTAAGATTTATTTTAGTGAATCCAGCAAGTTCTTGAGTTCAAACTTAGTTTAATTAAGGCTGCTTTGATTAGAAAACACCTTGAAAACCAAAGCAGCATACATGATGCTGAAAAGCAGAAAGTTTTGCTCATAGATATAAATTACAGGGCTTAAGGGTTATTATTAATAATCATTTAAGTGATAAAAAGGAGCAGTTCTGGGAAGCTCATGACAGAGGAAGAGACCTACAACTCTTTGATTGGTTTGTGTAAAAGTGGAAACATTAAATTACTGAAATGTGAACATAGGGTTTTATTCATTTTAATAGCCTAGCATAAGTGCACTTTGAGCTCTGCCAAATAGAGCCCTCATTCCCTGAGAGTCCCTTCTGGTTGATTTGTGAGATATTTCGTTATTTCCTTAATGATCAAATATAATTCATTCTTCAAATGCACTGCCCTCCTAAATTAAAGTCCAGAACCCAGGCTTGCAGAATTTTGAAATTAAAAGGGACCTTAAAGATCATCTGGTTCAATGATCTCATCTAATACTTGAACAAATTGAGACTGAGAAAGACAAAGTGATGGCTTCACTGCAGACAATCTTTCTAATTATTTGCCACGATATAAATGACAATAATAACATTGTCCATGACAAAAATCCAGAAATAAGCATATAGGATCTCTAGGCTACAGAATTTAAATATTTTGCACGAAAACAAACAAGAATCTTAAATTCATCCAATAATCAAATATTCAGTTTGTGGTCTGTTTCACTCTGTTACACCATTCACATTCCGATATAGATGGAAACTGGTTCCTGTGTTCTAAGGAATAAAAGTTGGTTGAATTGGGCCCGGCGGCATGGCCTAGTGGCTAAAGTCCTCGCCTTGAACGCCCCGGGATCCCATATGGGCGCTGGTTCTAATCCCGGCAACTCCACTTCCCATCCAGCTCCCTGCTTGTGGCCTGGGAAAGCAGTCGAGGACGGCCCAAAGCTTTGGGACCCTGCACCCGTGTGGGAGACCCGGAAGAGGTTCCTGGTTCCCGGCTTCGAATCGGCGCGCACCGGCCCTTGCGGCTCACTTGGGGAATGAATCATCAGATGGAAGATCTTCCTCTCTTTCTCTCCTCCTCTCTCCTCCTCTCTCCTCCTCTCTATATCTGACTTTGTAATAAACTGAATAAATCTTTAAAAAAAAGTTGGTTGAATAACACTATTCTATTATGTGCAGACTGAACAGTGTTGTATAGTAAGTGAAGCCACTGCTTGGGATACTGAAATCCCATGCTGGAGTACCTCCTTGGATTCCTTCTGCTCTGCTTACAATCCGGCTTTATGCTAACATATCCTACAATGCTTCAGAGAAGATTCATGTGCCTGGATCCCTGTCACCCACATTGCAGACTTGAATGGAATTCCTGGCTCCTAGCTTAGGTCTGAGTCCTAGGTGTTCTAGGCATTCAGAAGCGAACTAGTAGGGGAGGGGAGGGGGGGAATCCCAGTACCTATAAAACTGTGTAACATAATGCAATGCAATTAATACTAATAAACACTACTACAGTTGAAAAAAAAGTAGTGAACTAGTAGATCCAAGATATTCTTTCTCTCTTCTCTCTCCTCTCTCTCTCTCTTAGATAAAAATACACATATTTTAAAAATAAAGCATTCATATGCATTTTGATGTTAAACAATAACAACTTTGTACTTCAGGAACTATAATTATTCCCTTTTAAAAAAAGAAAGTAAAAATGAAAAAAAAAGAATCCATAAACAAAAGTCCTGAAGCTGAGTGAGCACAGTGAGCTTGTACAACCTGCCTAAAGTGCATTGTTAAAAAGAGATTATATTACTTTGCTGGAATTACCATAGAAAAGCACTATACAGGACTGGTGGCTTACAACACAAATGCATTCTTTCATAGCTGCCCAGGCTATAAGTCTGAAATAAAGGAGGCAGGGTCTTAATTTTGTCTCAGGGATGTGAGCAACAAAACTGATCCATTGTGCTGATTTCATTTCCAGGTCTCTGACATTATTTGGCTTCTTTTGTTAAAAGTATGTATTTTTTTTAATTCTTTATTTTATGACACAGTTTAATAGGCATTGGGGTCTCTTGTCTCCCTATCCCCCCTCGTTCTATCCAGTCTTTCAAAGCATCACCCTAACTTCTGCCTTTATCTTTATGAATTCTTCTCCTTGTCTGAAAATCTGCATTCAGATTTCTGTGTTTTATAGAACAGTAATCATGTTGGAATGGAGGGCCTCACCTTAAGTAATTATAAATACAGTGATCCTATTCCCAAACACAGTCACATTCTGAAGGAATTAGGATTTGAACGTATGAATTATGGTGTGACACAGTTCAAGCAGGAAGTATCAATTCAAATGATCTAGCTCAAGAATTTGTACACTTAATTACTCTAATAGTTTAATACTCTATTTTAAAATAGCCATAAGAAAAACTATATGAGGGCCAGTGTGGTAGCCTAGTGGCTGAAGTCCTTGTGTTGCATATGCTGGGATCCCATATGAGCACCAGTTGGTATCCCGGCCACCCCACTTCCCATCCAGGTCCCTGCTTGTGTCCTGGGAAAGCAGTCAAGGAGGACCCAAAGCCTTGGAACCCTGGACCGACATGGGAGACACAGAAGAAGTTCCTGGCGCCTGGCTTCAGATCAGCTCAGCTTTGTCCATTGCAGCCAATTGGGGAGTGAATCATCAGATGGAGGATCTTTCTCTTTATCTCTCCTCCTCTCTGTATATCTGAGTTTCCAATGCACATAAATCTGACAAAAAACGAAAAACTATCGGCACCTAGAAAAAGTAAAAATTAATTGCAGTGGTTGGGGATTGGAGAAGATCGCCTAAGGGATTAATGATTGAGTTGACTTTTAAATTGTGATTCAGCATTCACCAAATAAAAAGAACTGTCTGAGAAAAGACAGAAGTGAGGAGGCTCAGGTACAAAACCATCTTTCACCCATCCAAATACAACTGTCCACTAATTGGTCTCTTTGCTTCTGCACTAGCTCCGACACGATCAATTATCCATCAGCAGTGAGGATGATTTTCCTCTATAAAGACAAGTCAGATCATATAAAGTTCCTGCTCCCAGTTCTCAAAAACTTTTTAAAATCGTATTTAGAAAAAATCAAATTATTGGCCAGATCCAGATTCTAGTTGAGCTGACCTCTAAATCAAATAAAATTTCCTTCATCTCTTTGCCCTGGTTTTATATGCCATTGTTACAGAAATGGTTCCTCCACAGTTCTAGAGTATTTTTGATGGGATGATAAAAGCACAAACCATGACACCCAGTCAGCTTCTGCCATGCCAGTAGTGAAATAGGTTTGCAAGCTAGTGTACTGGCATGACCTACTGGTGGACTGGGACTGCAGACCCGTGCATGCACTTGGGTCATGCATAGGCAGTCATGGCTCCAGACCAGCACACCACCACACTGGGAGACCAGCCATGGGAACCTATGTGCTCATGGGTTCGGGAGCTATGGATTGCTCAGGGAAGTAGATATGGGGATTTGGGGAGGAAGAGGGCTGCTGAGATGGTAAATTACAGGTGATGAATGACATCTGTGAGACTTCCACAGAAGAGATCACCATAGTTGCCGTTAAATGAGGGGGCTGAGAATATCTGGTTTGGAAGAGGGAAACCAGAGGTCCTTTCTGGGTTAGTTTTATCCACCGCCCCCCAACACACCGAGTGTCAGGTGACAGATCTGAACTGGGCTCCTTAACATTTTACTACCATCAAACACTGATATTGGCTAGGACTGGGGGCACATGTCTGTCAGGGCTAGACCACAGTATCCACTAATGAATATTGGAACAGGGTATGGGTCATATTAGTCTGGGCCATTATACTAAATGGTGAAATAAGTGGGTCTGGGGGGCAGGCAGATTCTGTGGAAGATATGTGGGTTCAGCCCGGTAGGCATAAAAACCAGCTAGTTTCCTCAACAGCTGTGGGTGATCATGGTTTGAGCTAGATATGACCACAAAACCCCCAGCACTCATGGAAACTGCAGTTCTGAACAGGCCAGGCTGGTCCAGACTGTAGCACTCGCAGGTGCTCCCTACAATTTGATGTGGCGCAATCTGAGCTGCTATATCCACAAGCACACGCAAAGGTCGAGACAGGGTAGGTGGGAAGGTTATGCCAAATAGGTGCCTAGTACCCACTGGCATGTGTTGAGATCTGGGTCTGCAAATCAGCTTTATGGGGCAACTAGTGGAACTCCTCTTGTGGAATGTAGCTCCCACTAGTGAGTATGTGATTCAGGGGTGGGTGTTGGTCAGGCCAGGGAAAGCTGCTTCACTTGTCAGCAGATGTGTGAGTTGGTGCTGGGGAGTGAAGGGAACTGGGCAGGCCCAGAGACAATCCAGGCCAGGCTGGGCTACACTACCCGTGAGCACACATGTGGCTTGTGCAAAAGTCAGGATGGGGTACAGGCCAGGCTGGGTTTGGCCGCAACACTCACTAGATCACATTAGGGCAGGACTGTGGCCTCACTTGACTGGGCTCGGCTGTAGCACTCCCAGCATGAGCTAGCACTGGGAGCAGGATGGTCAGAGATAGGCTACAGCATCTGCTTGTGCATGCTGACGTAAGAAAGGCCATGCCAGACGGCCACAGCACCCACTAGAGCGTGCAATACCAGATTTTGGGTGTGAGCCTGTTGATGGGGCTGCATGGTCCCACTTGCTAGGGCACTGCTCCCATTGGGGAGTGTAAGATCTGGGACTGGGGTTGTCCATGCTGGGTAGGGCTACAGTTGTCAACCTGCATGTGAGCTGTGTTTGGTGGAGGTCCAGGCTAAGCCAGGGCACTGCATCTATTGGCACGTTGCCAGGATAAGTGCCAACTGGCCAGGGTTTGCCACAGCATCTGCTAACAAGTGCTGGGACAGGGCACAAGTCCTGTCAGACTGGGCTGCAGTAACCTCTGAAAAGTGCAAGATCTAGGACTTGGAGCCTAGTAGGGAAACTGTGGACATGTCTCTGCTGGGATGCAGCTTCTGCTGGTAGACATGAGAGCCAGGACTTGGCATGAAGGGGGAGGGGTGTGCAGATAAGGCTGGACAAGGTGCCCACACCCATTGGCATATGTGTGAACTGAATCATGGGGTGGAATGGACTGAGGTCAGTGGCAACACCCATAGGTGTATATGAGAACCCAAATGGGATGCGGCACAGATTGGACTAGTTCGCTGTACATGCTGGCACATGCAAGAACCGGAGATGGGAGCAAACCTGGTGAGCATTATTGGGAGGGGTGTGCCAACTAATCTGCAGTTCCTGCTGATGTGCATGAGGGCCAGGTCTGTGGTGAGCCAGGCCTGTGTCAGGCTGGGTTGGCATGTGCTGCAGCACCCATGAGTTTGCATTAGAACATGGGGCTAAGGAAGGAACTAACCAGGCAACTACAGTAACCAATGTGTATGTAGTCTGCTGCAGGTGATGGCTTGAACTGGGCCCTATACTGGCTGGCATATGCAAGAATCATGTCTGGGATCATACCAAGTGAGGTTTCTTGGGAAAATCCAAACTAGAACACTGAACTCAAAATTGGACCACTGGATCCACAGGGAGGATCATAAGATTTGTGGTTCAAGCATGGAATGCATGTGTTGGTACTGGCCCTCTTCAATTGCTGAAACCTGTGCAGTGGACGGTGTGTATGGGGGATCAAATGGCTGGCTTGTTTGGGTCTGCAGAGCACAGCGGGTGACCTGTCATAAGGTGGAGAACAGAACAGGCTGGAGAATTCTTCTGGCTGAATTTCGACAGCATGCATCTTGGTGAGTGTATGCACTGGAGTGGACTCTTTCAGCCAATGGACCTTGGAAGGACATTCTGAACCTTGGAGCAATGAAACCAACAGTGTCTTAGAACCTGCCTAAGTGATATATTCAGAAAATTCTTCTCCACATCCAGGTTTCTAGGATGATTTTAATTGGGCATCCCCCATCCCTGGGTACTTGTGTAGTTTGGCAAATGGAGTTACCATGTTCTCCATATACAGGAGAAAAGGGAAGAAAAGGAAAATTAGAAGAAATTTTCCTACCACTTTACCCCATGCCTTAACCCTTTCAACCCTAATCAGTGGTATTCATAGATGTGCATCATTGTCAACAACGTAAACATCAAAAATTTAAAAATTATAAAAAGAATAAGAAACCATAAATATAATAAATAAATATAATGAGAGGAATGAATGAAACTGAGTTGTGAGCGTAGTCTTTTCCAAAATCATTATATTGAAGAAATTCAATAAAAATGATAAATTAAGAATATTTGAGGATATCACTGAAGAAAGAAGCTAAACATTTCCTTGAGAGGAAGGCCTCAAATGATAGAGATCTTACTGCAACTGGAAAGCTTCAAAACAGCTACTTTGTGGTACAGGGAAAGGAAACAAGTAAAAGTGAAAGAACTGCTGAGCTATGCTGATAGTTAAGGTTGAAGATCATAAATTTGTAATGTGTCTGATGCAAAAAGACACAAATTTCCAGTAGAACTTTATAAGTCCTAAAGCAGAACTGTGGAGAAAATTAAATATTGGAGGGTTAGTCATTGAAAGAGTAAGTGCAACAGAATATTAAGACCCCTGAAAATACTGTAGTTGAAATAATCAAGCATTTTCAATAATTAATGAACATGTGTTTCAATGAAGAAGCTAACAATCAGAACTAAGAGCTGGTAGGCTGCAATAAGGGGTGCAAAAGGCACCCATTGTCAGAAAAGTGGAGCTCTGAGTTTAAAAAGGGAAACTGATCTGAGCTGGGGGAGGGATGGACAAGAGAACGGTGACAATGACAGTGAGGATGTAGATTAAATGTTCCTCTTAAAATTTGTGAATGCTTCACTGTCAGAATTTGTAAAACTAAACATGAAAAATATTTTTACTTTAATATGTGTATATTTAATTATTCTGCAATACAATGTAACTAAAATATTATAATTGGAAATATTTAGGAATTGGGAAAATTCAGGTTGCAGCTATATTGCTAAATTTTAATGCTGATGAAGCACAACAGAACATAAATTAGCAAATTCCAAGGACAGGTATTTAGTTGCAGAAGTTGAGTGTGGGTTCTTATACTCCAGATATACTGTTTTCAGTTCATATTTAATGAACTGACGTTCATCAGCACTGGAAGTGTTGTTGAAGCAAGTATTTGTATTCATTCACTTATTGTGTATTTGATTTTATTTTCTTTTAAATTAGCCAATAAGTATGTCCAAGTAAAGATTAACTAGAAATTATATTGAAAAATTTGCTTATAAAAATTGCAAGAAAACCTACAAAGTTTCACATTAAATGAAATATATAGAAGCCTAGCATACTAATCATCAAGCTATGGTACTGGCATCCCACAGAAGTGTCAGTGTGAGTCTGCTCGGTTGCTCCATTTCTGACCCAGCAGCATACTGGAGCAAATCCCAAAAAATCCCCACAAAATCCTCCCCCAAACTCAGTCCCTACACATGCAAGTATGCACAGCACACTGCTCTGGTCTGTGCCGATACCATTTGGATCTCATACCCAACAGTTGGTGCTACAGACTGCCTCAGGATGACCAACCCCACAATCCAACCCTCACTTATGCTGCAGGATGTTGCCCCCTGTACAGCATGAGTTTTCATACATGGTTGGGAGCCATGGCCCTAGAGAGAAGTGTCCTTACTTTCCCTTCTATGCCCACGCCCAGTCCTGGATCTTGCACTCACCAGGTGGTTCTGTGATATAGCCTGATTGTACCTACCCCTGCCCTGGCATTTGTCAGCTGATTCTGCAGCAAAGCTTGACCAACATGCATCTTTGTCGGCTCATGCATGCACCAGTGGAAACCATTGCTTAACCCAACCTGGCTCGCTCTCTTACCCAGCCACATTCAGGCCAACGGGCATTGTAGGCCTGCTCAGCCTGGTCCTTCCCAACTTTCAGCTCTCACAATTGGCAGCAGAAGTAGTGGCCCAGCAGGGAAGCCCCAACAGCACCTGTACTGGGCTTTTTTCCCCAGGGTCTTGTGTGTGTTGCTGGGTGCCACAGCCCAATCTGTCATGGCCTGCCTCACCTTGTCATTTGTCGGCAGGTGCTATAGACTGGCTTGGGTCAACCTGCCGCTAGTTCCAGCTCATGCTGTTGTCCCCCAAGCCCTATTCTCATTGGTGGGTGGTTCAGTCTAGTCCAGCCCAACCTACCATCATTCTGGCTTTCATGCCAACCCCTACAGGTATAATAGCCTAGTCCAGCATGACTTCCATCACATCCTGGCTCCTAAACACGCCAATATTCTGGCTACTGCACATGACAATGTTATAGTTTTTCCAGCCCTGCCTGGGCATG
Organism: Ochotona princeps; assembly: GCF_030435755.1. Lineage (NCBI taxonomy): Eukaryota > Metazoa > Chordata > Mammalia > Lagomorpha > Ochotonidae > Ochotona > Ochotona princeps. Next base: position 60,276,724 of record NC_080865.1, on the reverse strand, counting down.
TCTGCACATCCTCTCACCCAACCCCATCCCTGCCTCTGACCTCATGCCAGCTCACACACCTGCCAAGTGCAGCAGCCTTTCCAGGCCGGATCAATATCTAGCCCTGAGTTACCATCAGGAACAAAAGCCCTATAGGGGAGTTCCCCATGTTCCTCCACCAGACCCACTCTCAGAATCGAATGTCATGTGTTCCAGCAGTTGTTAGTCCATTACCTGGTGTAGTCTGCACCCTTTCTCTCAGAATTTGTGTGTACTAGCAGATACTGCGGCCCAGTTCATTTTACAAGTGGACCAGCACAACCTGTTACCAGTGTCAGTACCCATGAATGTGGGTGGATTCCTTGGTCATGCCGTACTCAGCTCATCACCACCCTTAGGTCTTGAGCAAACCAGTGGATATTGCAGTCCCAGAAAGGTGAGCCCACATATCTAACATGTCTGCTACAGACTCTGCCCCCAGACCCAGTAATGGCACATGCTAATTAGTGTCGTGATTCAGCCCAATGTTACCCAACCCAGTCTTCTTGAGCCCAGCCATCCGTTGTAGCGGTGTGCTACCCCGGGGTTCTGCATACCCACCAAGGACTCACACTTATACTTGGACCTCCTGTTCCAGTCCTCTGGGCATGCATGCTTTCCCAAGTCCTTACCCCTCTACTCACCTGGGATCCAAGCACATCCAGGTCTGGCCCATCAGCACACCATGACAGCTTGGGCCTTTTTCCTCCTACCTCCCCAAGTACACATGGGACTGACACATGTGCATGAGTTCTCAGGCCCACTCTGAGTCCCTAGGCCCCAGAACCTGCATATTTTTAATTGGTATTATGACTGGATTCAAACCCCCACTAAATATAGTTAAGTAAATATAACGTTTTAAATAAATTACTCATGAGCAAATTTTTCATATTTGCAATTATGAATATGATGACTTTAATTTACATTTCTATAATAGATGCTGTTCTTAAGGAAACATATTAATTTCATACTTAACTATGTAAACTTTTTAAATAAAAATGTTAGAGATTCAATAAATTTAACAATGAAATAGAATAGTATGAATGATAATGATAACCTTAATGATCCTAAAAATGAGATTAATGATAGTGTTATTAATTAATGACATTGGTTATTAATAAGAATAGCCATATTGACAGTTAAAGGATAGTTATTTTGCTCCTAAGCTTTGGGAGTAGAACATTTTCAATGCTTTTGGCATTCCTTCTGTATTGAATCTCACTGTTGTCTTAGAAAAAAAATTATTCTTTCTCATTTTTGCCAGGCTTTTCCTTAATTATCTGATATAGATTGCATATAGATATGTATCACTGATCAATATTTCATTTATTTTGAATTTTTAAAGTGTACTCAAAACTATGCATTCTTCTGTGATCTGCATATTTTCTTCAGCATTGTATTTTTGATGCTAAAATATTATAATGGAAAAGATGGCATTCCTCTGAATCTCTTTCCCAGAAACCAGTTGTATAAAAAATCAAGATGATTTATTTTACACTCATCTGGAAAAATAAAGATACGTAAATCATAAGCAAATGTTTAAGGAAAGAATGATACTGGAGTAAACTGCTATTGAACATGTTCAAGGTTTACTATGACGTCACAGCAATGAAATGATGTAATGCTGAACTAGAACAATATACTAAAAAAGACAAGCTAAGAAAATAACCAAGATATATATGAATTTACACAGAGATGGTATTAGCATTTCAAACTAATATGGAATAGAAATGATTTTTTAATTTGTGACTGGATGATTGTATATTTTGGAAAATTAAATAAACACATATTTCATACATGAAAATACATCACATATAGACTAAATTATCTCATTAGATGCAATAAACTAAATTACACAAATAAATGGAAATAAAGTGACTATTCATTTGATAAAAAAAGTTAAAATATTCCTAAAGAAATAAACAAGAAAAACATAAGGAAAAACATGAATAGATTTAGCATTATGAAAATTAATGCCCTTGTAAGATTTATTTTTTAAAGTCAACTGGTTTAAGTCAATTTTTAAATAGGGCAAAAGATGTGTCAAATCATGTTGAATGTTTGGCTCAGCAGTCGGTGTGTTACTTGGAGTACCCACAATAGCAAAGAAAATTGAAAAAATGTCTCAATATTTAAAGATAAATTAAAGGTATGATGTTATAAATTTTAATTTAAATGTCTCATGCTATTTTCAATTTAAATTTTATTTTTATTTATCTATTTAAAATAGAGAAAGACACGTAAAATAAGCCAGGATCTTCTGCTAATTCATCCTTCAAATATGTTCAACAGTTTGGACTGGACCAGACAAAAACTAGAAGCGAAAAACTCCATTTTTGCTTCCCACATATTTGACAAAGACACCAAAACTTGAGCCATTTGATGTATCACATATTGTGCTTTTGCAGAAAGTTAGAATCCATGAGGTATCTGTTCCCATGTGCTCAGCAGATTCATACCCAGGACTTCTGCAGCTGTCAAGGACCCATCAATTCAAAAAGAGCTAAGAACCTTTTCTGACTACTTAGGAAACCGGTTTTCAATTTTCTTATTATTTTAAAAAAAATATTTATTTTCATTGGGAAATCAGATACACAGAGAGGAGGAGAGACAGAGGGGGAAGATCTTCTAGCCAACGATTCACTCCCCAAGTGACTGCAAAGGCTGGTGTTGCGCTGATCCGAAGCCAGGACCCAACAGCTTCTTCCAGGTCTCCCACATGGGTGTAGGGTCCCAAGGCTTTGGGCTATTGTCTGTTGCTTTCCCAGGCCACAAGCAGGGAACTGGATGGGAAGTGGGGCTGCAGGGATTTTCTTATTTTTGCATAAGGAAACAAAATGATCTCTTACAGACTGAACATATGTGACCTCTGCCATTCATATTTTCAAGTCTAATCTTCAATGTGATGGTATTTGGTGATGGGACCCTAAATGGCAATGGAATTATGAAGGGGAAATCACTTGAAGTGGCTTAAAAGATCCTAAAGAGTTTTCTCTCTGTCTTCCTCTCAAGTCAAAATGCAAGAGCCTGGAGCACAGCCTTTGCCAAGATCTAACCACAATGGCACACTGAACCTGGGGCCTTCAGCCTTCAGAACTATGAAAAATGTGTGTTTGTCGTTCAAGCCATGCATCAGTAGTAATTTATCACAGCAGTCTATAGAAAGACATAAATGAACAAAAATCATCACCTATAGTTATGAATTTTAAAAAATAATACTCTGGTGAGCAGACCTATATAGTTTTATTAGTACACAGTCATACTCATGTATTTGCACACTGTTTGTGGCGTCTCTTCACTACAATAGCAAGAGTGAATAATTGTAATTGAATCCAAGTGTCCGATAAGCCTAAAATATGTTACTTTTCATTCACAGAAAATGTTTACAAATATCTCAGGAATTAGGTGGAGTAATGGATAGGGGGAGACCATTTTATAGCACGTTGATAACTGGTGAGTAAAAATGTTGAAAGAGACAGAGAAATAGATCCTACTCACCAGTTCAGTCCTCAAATGTCTGCAACAGCTAGACCTGGGCTGAGCTGGAGTCAAGGTCCAAGAAACCAATGCAGTCTTCCCATGTTGCAGAAACCCTATCACTTAAGGCAGAACAGCTGTCTCCCAGAGTTTACATTAGCAGATAGCTGAAGTAGATAGCAGAGTCAGATATCAAATCTGAGCATTCCATCAGGAATCACAATAATCTTTAAACATTAAACCAGGTGTTCACCCTCTATATTTGCATTTTTACATGAAAAACAAAACAAAATTATGGGGCTGGCATGGTGGTATAGTGGATTAACCCTTCATCTGTGGCACCAGCATCCCATATGGGTGCAAGTTCTAGTCCTGGATGCTCCATTTCCTGATACATGTCACTGATGAGAAAGTGGCAGAGGATGCATCAAGTCTTTGTACCCCTGTATGCATGTGGGAGACCCAGAAGAAGCTTCTGGTGCCTGGCTTCAGATCAGCTCAGCTCTGACTGTTGCAGCCAACTGGGGAGTGAAACAGTGGATGGATGGACTCGCTCTTTGTCCCTCCTCCCTGTGTAACTCTGCCTTTCAAATATCAATAAAATAAATCCTTAAAAGCCTACATTATGATCACATTTTCTGTTGCATTCTCAAATTTCATCCATATTTGAAGAGTTCTTTTTGTAACTCGTATGTGCATATGAAGCCAATAAATACAAGATAGTATGCCAGGCTGCTCAGAATGATATTTGTCAAAACTATAATTAAATCCTGTTATATAACAGTTCTCATCCCATGGTACATGGTGCTTTTAGTGTTTTAAATAAGTTGCCTCATTTACTCCTTACAATATCCCAAATTCATGTATTTAGCCAGGCGTCCTTTCTCAACTAAAAGCCCATATAATCATCTGCCTATTCTCTCCTTGCATATCTAGTAGACATATCAACATCAAGCCCCAAAACAGTACTCTTGATCTTTCTTCCCACAACTGGATATGGCTGCATTCCAACAACATTTATAAGAACATACAATAGACCTGTTCACCAGTTTTTCATTTTTTTAAACTTTTTGCTAATGATTACAGCTTTAATTAGCTTATATCTTAGTTCATACTACTATAAAAACTACTACATCAGATGAGTGACATAAGGGACAATGATTTATTTCTCACAGTTTTCCCATCCAATTTTATAGCAATCTCATTCTTCCAATTGGCCACAACATTCAGAATTCCTCCAGCAACAAAAGTATATATAATTTTTTTTTTTTTTTTTTTTTTTTTTTTTACAGAGAGGAAGATCTTCCATCCGATGTTTCACTCCCCAAGTGAGCTGCAACGGCCGGTGCGAGCCGATCCGAAGCCGAGAACCTGGAACCCTTTCCGGAGATCCCACGCGGGTGCAGGGTCCCAATGCATTGGGCCATCCTCAACTGCTTTCCCAGGCCACAAGCAGGGAGCTGGATGGGAAGTGGAGCTGCCGGGATTAGAACCGGCGTCCATATGGGATCCCGGGCGTTCAATGCGAGGACTTTAGCCGCTAGGCCACGCTGCCGGGCCCAAAAGTATATATAATTTTAATTCTTATAATAGCCACTGCTACTACTCTGTTCTGATGTGGAGTTACCATCAGTTGCCACATGGATTACTTCAATAGCACTTTACTGATTTCTGTTTCTCATCTTGTTATCTGTGGTCAACATAACCATTTGAACTAGCCCTGCAAATGTGAGTTTGAGCATGTCAATCCTCTGCGCAGTACCTATTGACGAGTTCTTTTATCATTCAGATTAAAGAACATAATCAAAATGTTAGAGTTTCTATCCTGGCCAAACATGTTTCACTTCCTAACCCCTGTATAGAGAATGCCAGTCATCGATCCTGCTCTATAAATTATTTTCTGTAGCGTTTCAACTTCAGCAAACGACAATTTTCTTATACATATAATTTTGTTTATCATCTGCCCATCTGGTACACAGCAGACCCTCAAATACTTGTTGAGTGAATGAACTGTTCTTTGGAATGCAGGTATCACTTCTTCACTCAGGATAAGTTAATGCTCAGAAAGTTTAAATGACTTGCCTTAGGGTCAGAAGTAAAATACAGATGATGAAATTCAGTCCAGGTCTCTTAGATGCTAAAGTTCATGGTCTTATCCATTAAATTACCCCACCACATTTATGGTGTAGTAGAGGTCTTGCTAACTTATGACAACATCGCTCAGGCACAAAGGAAGTTGTGAAGCAGGATCTGCAGTTGTCATGGAACTTGAATGTAGCCCTCCAGAGAATGAGTAAAGCGAGCTGGAAAAGCACATGGGTGCTGGAATGGTGCCATTCAGATTGACAGTTTCTCACATAACTTTATTTGGATAATGGCAGAAAGGAATATTTGAAGGGTTTTAGCATCAACCTACATTTTCTTCTTCACTCACTTTGCACAATTGTATTAATGAGAATTAGGACAAGCCAAAAAAAAAAAATCTTCAGCTGCCTGAGTAAGAGAGTGATTTCTTGTGTACATATCCATTAATGTTACTTGTCAAACCATGGTGAGAAGGATCAGAAAGTCTTTTAGTTGAAAATAATAATAGCAACCTCAGAACTGGGAACTTTGTTAAAATGTAGATTGAGACTAAGCACTCAGCAGCTCCTCTTCAGTTTGGTGCTAACATCTGAGGGACAGAAAATATACTGAAAATATCCTCAACGTTTCCACAGAATACCTGTGACTTAGTAACTGCTGTCTTACAAATCTTTGATAAATGCTTTGCTCGGGCTAGTAAAAGCATTTGAGGTTGGCAGCATTTGGATTACATTTACAGTGCAACTCCTTCTGGGATAGGAAGCTGACAGGCTATTGGGTAATTCGCCTTTCACATTTCCGTGTGATTTGCTATTACTGACTGGCTCACTACTCAGCAAGACCAAATTTATCCAGACCTCTTTGAACTGAGTTCTAGGGTTTTAAAGATGTTTACTAAGATTGTGATATTTTACATGTGAACCTAAGGCTACAGATGCTGTCACAAAATTGTTGACTTTTAAAAATAATATTTTGTGTGCTTGTTTAATTCTGTATCTAGTTGTTTCTTCATCTCAATATTGCAGTCTTTCCTTTGCCCTGTGCTTTAAAAAACTGATTCTAGAGAGAAATAGTTCAAACTTAAATTCTCACTTAGCCTTTTACTATCAGTTATTTGGCTTGTTAGTTCACAGCATTAACCTGTCCTTTCACTCATAAAATGTGTTATCTGTGATAATCACTCATGTCAAATGTGAGTTGGCAGATAATTTAACTTTTTATATGCTATGCAAGCCATTTTGTGAAGGAAGAAGTGGAGCACAGTGAGGAGAAAATTAGACTTAGGATCTATTGCTTTAATTCTACAGTCCCAGTTTTTCATTTACCAATCATGTTACTTTAAGTGACTCAATTTATTTTCCTTCATTAATTTATTTTATCAAAAAAATTAAAATATTGAAGTGCATAATCTCTACAATTTCTTTGAATTCTGACATTGAATATTATTCTGTGATATACCAAAATGGGAATCATCCCAGAAAAATCATTATAATAAAATTATATTTATTATGAAAAACTATAATACCAACAATTTAATTTCTGTAAGTTTGTTTACTGTTTTTGTTGGTTACATTAACCCTATGAAATGGTTCATTGGTCAGAAACTGACATAGATGCTGTTTTGTGATAAACTGCTTGATAAAATGGATTTATATCAAATTTCACCATCTACATTTTAACACATATTTTCTCTTCACCATCAACTTTATTTCTTTTAAAATGTGTATAAGTATTTACTTTAGAAAACAAATGAGTAATATCTAGTACCGTGTCAGGAGATTTAGTGGTTACCATACATTTCATATTTTGGAAAAATCATAGTTGATTGCGGATCCTTGCCTTTCATTTCAAATGAGTTACCTGAGCAAACCACGGTCAGAAATGGGGTAAGCAATGTCGTTCTGTATGAAAAAAAAAAAAACAGAAAAAATATTTAAAATGAAAGCTATTCTTTTTAGAATGAGATGATGGTATTTAGCTCACTTTGCTGTGGTGAGAAGTGATAAAAGAGTCTGGTTTACAGGGCAAGGATTTATTTCTCATTTTGTTTGTTGACTGTAGGTTAGTGGTAATTCTGATGCTACTTCATATAACATCTTCCTTTCTGTGTCAATGCAAAACTGCCTCCCACAGCTTGGACCTTCAACCCTCACAGTGAAATGTAGGAGAGATGATGGAATCATATACTGGCACTGAGAGATTTTCCTTAGAACTAGCATGATGTTAGCTCAGCTCAAATTATTTTAGCAAAGCAAATTTGAGGTCAATAGGCTAAAACGTGGAATTCCTCCACAGAAAATCATTGCAAATCATTTGGGAATAAGAAGAGACAAACTTGTGTAAATGATTACTTCCATTTCTGCTACATAGAAAATATTCTCATAAACATAATAGCTGATTCAAAAATCATCAAATTGTTCCACTATGTTTTAAGCTTAATACTAAAGCTAGAAATAGAGTAAACAGAAGCAGGTCATATAAACAAGGGTGAAAGGAAAGTACTATTGAGTTTGTGGCATGCTCCTTAATCTTGAAGCAAAGGTAAAGAATGAATTTAATGACTTAAGATTCCTGGAGGCACATTGTTTTTTTCCCCCCCTGAGCTCTCAGGGCTGTATTCTGCAGAACCATGAAAGAATCAACTGGATTGAAATGAGTTTTATACTTTATATTGCCACTTAGAGATGATGAACTTCATTGCAAACACAACACTTCCATATTTTTCCTGTGTTACCATTATAGAAAACCAAGCCAGGAGACAACTTCACAGACCAAGGTCTCACCCTTCAATCCTTTACATTCCAATCATCATAAGAGAAAACTGAATTACTACTTGAGATTTTATAACTGGATGGCTTTCTGCCATTCTGGAAAGAAACAAAATTGTATGCACTTCTATTCCTCATGAGATGTAAACAAACTGCTGTTATTTTAAGAGTAACACTGTCCTTATTACATCCTGAGTTTTAAGAACTTTTTAAATCATATTTACAGAACTTATGAATGTTCATTAATTATCTAGATATCTAAGAAGACAAGGCTCATTTTCTGTGTTGTAGTGATGATAATGCCATGGGAAACAAAAGCAACTTTCTGAGGACAGTTTGAGGTAATGACTGAAGATGTGAAGTGTACCTTCCTAATTAGCAGATTCATAATCTTACTTGCCAAACAAATGGATTCAGCTTCTGCCCCCTGGCACTACTGAAGCAGCCTGGATAAAGTGATACTCTTTATGTGAAGTTCTGATGGGTCCAATTTGCTTCAGATTAGTGGTTATTATTATGTACTAGTGATTCTGAAAACTAGCCCAAGGGAATGGGAGGATTAAACCATGCAGATGTGTAGTCATATAATTATTTGCTGTGTCATTGTAGCCCCTTAGAGGCTCTGAATACAAGCCATACCCTAAGTGTCATTAGGTGGCTGGGTACAGGTTCTTGTCTCTGACAGAGGAAGGGAATCAAGCGGGAGATGCAGGTAAAGTTAAGCAGTTAAACAATAATTATTTGCATACAAATGAAAGTACACGAAAAATGTATGAATCCTTAAAAAGAAGACAGCAGCACTTAAAAAAGTTTGGGAATCCACATATATGAAATAAAGACATAGACGTACTAGGGAAAGGCTTAATTGAATATTCATAAGAAGCAAAGTATGGGGCAGGCTACAATTCCACCAATTGTACTTTTTTTAATTAAATTTATTCATTAATTACATTGTGTTGTAATTCAATTGTACTTTTTAAAAGGAAATTTCAGAAATGTTGTGGTGTCAAGGGCCTAGTGGATGTAGGAGTGTATGCCGTCATGATATTGTTCGTAGGAACTTATGATGACCTTAGGTGACCTTAGGTGACCTTATGATGACCTTAGGTCATCATAGAATGCAGCCATAAAAAAAGTTGAATATTTGTGCCCTTCAACTCTCCTAAGAAGTAAAATTATGCAAGCTGATATTTTATGCTGCACAAAAAATAGGGAGGGTTTAGAAAATTAAGTGTGGGGCTACAGCACAGGCAGGACAGCAGAAAGTGGCTAGAGATCTCAGCTCACTCTGCTGCTTGCCTCCTTGTCTACAATACAAACATATGAAGACACATCAAAAAGTTCACAGAAAATGAAATGAATAATCTTTTATGTGAGAAAGTTTCAAATCTGTGCATAATAGGAATATTTAAAGAATTCATGAAAATATGTATTATGAGATATTATGTGTGGATTTTCAAAAGCTGGCACCAAAGTAAGCTTATATTTTAATTCCATTTTACACAAACATTTTGAAGTACACTTTCACATTGCAGATACCATAGAGTATGAAAAGCAAGTGTATGAAGGACAAATATATCAGAGAGCCAGAAAATGTTAATTTTAACACCTTTCCCATCCAATTTTATTCTGGATATTTACATAGAGATAAGTGAAACACAGAGAATGTTGTTGATGGCTATTTTGAGCAACCTGAAAGTTTACTTCTCCTATTAGCATGCTGAGATAAAAAAAAATTCATTTTAATTTTTCCCCTTTGTTTGCTCAACTATGAATGAACGAAGAAAATCTGTAATGGAAAATAGAAAGGTGCTTTTTTTATATCCTAATTACAGAAGGGCAAAATTCATGCCAGGTTTCCGTCCTCATCATTCTCTCTTTCTCTCTCTCTCTCTCTCTCTCTCTCTCTCTCTCTCTCTCTCTCTCTGTCTCTCTCTCTCTTTACTGGAGTTTTCCCCAATATTTTTAAAAGTACTGATCTCTCTCTCTCTCTCTCTCTCTCTCTCTCTCTCTCTCTCTCTCTCACACACACACACACACACACACACACACCATACAAACACATGCTAAAAAACATTTCTTTGATACAAGTTTCTTCTCCAAGTATATCTATTTTTTTTCTTTTCACTTTATAACAAAACTTCCTAACAGTGTTTAATGACTATCTATGGTTTCTTCTCTTTTTATCTTGAACCCATTTAAGACAAGCTCTGCCATGACTTGTTCATTAATATGGCTCTAAGTTAACCAATACCTCACATACTACTAAACTACTAATTCAACATTCAGCTTTCATTTCAATTAACCTTTCACCATATTTGACATAGTCAATAGTCCATCATTTATATACTATTTTTAAACTGAATTTCAGGATGTTATATACTGTAATTTCCTTCCCACCTCACTGACCACTCATTAGTCTCCTTTGCTTACTATACCTCATCATTCAAATATTAAAAATTAAAGTGCCCAAAGGATTTATTTATTTGCATGTGCTTTGTTGCCTTCTGTTCTCTAAGTAAATTCATACCTTTAAGCTTTGCATATATTGAATAACTCTTAAATGAGCATCTCAAATCCAGATTTCTCCTCTGCAACTTAGATTAATGTAGTCAACTATGTGTTCTATACTTTTACCTAGGCATATAATAATCTCCAACTTGAGATGCTGAAAACCAAGTTATCAATAAATTCCCCTAAGCCTGTTTTTTCCATAAATCTCTATTTAAGTTTAAGTCACAGCACTACCTTCATTCCAATTTCTGAGACCAAATCTTTAAGCTTTCAAACCAGTGTTTCTTTCATATGTCTTCAAATCAAAATCCACAAGTAAGCAAATGCTCTCACTTCTACTTTCAAAATCTCACATATGCTGAATCAAACCTTTTTTCATCACTCCTTCTGCCAACATCCTTGGCTGTGTTTACTCTTGTATCATTTCAACTTATGCTTCATCTTCAACTCTTGTTTCCTGTAAGTCTCTTCTCAATATAGCAGTAAGAATGAATCTATTAAAACTGAAGTAAATTCATGTTACGTCCTTACTTCAAAGTCTTCTTATGAAACAGAAGAAAATTAAAAGGAATACCTTAAAATGATTCTAACATTTTAAAGATTTGTTTCTTTTATTTGGAACAGTTATAGAGGGAGATGCATGGAGAGACAGGTAGAGATCTTCCATACGCTAGTTCACTACCCAAATGGCAGTCATGGGTAGAGCTGAGCCAATCTGAGTCCAGAAGCCAGGAGTTGCTTTCTGGTCGGCCACTTGAATTTAGGGGCCCCGTGACATGGTCCATCTTCCTCTGCCTTCCCAGGGTCATTAGCAGTGAACTGAATTAGAGGTGAAGTAGCTGAAACGTGAACAAGCACCCATGTGGGATACCAGTACCACAGGCAGAGGATTAGCCTGATAAATCACCACACCAACCCCCAAAAGACTTCTAGTAGTACTCCAAATATAAGTTATAGAAAAGTCAAATAGGATTTAACCCCCTGTTACTTATCTAATATAATCTCCCACTATTTCTCTCATAGCTTACTCTGCTCCAATTCCCCCTGCAAAATGTGCACCAAAGAGCTATGCCATGTTATTTCATCCCATGATAAACTCTTCCTTCAAATATATGTACAACTCATATACACAGTTCATCAAAGCCTGCATTCTATTGTCAGCTTTTCAGGGAAGTTTTCACTGGTCATTGGTTATATATGACCAATATATATTTTTACCTTTACATCTAAAAGTATACTTCAAAAAACTCATGGGAAAACAGAATTAAAAATCCATTGGCATTTGCCATGAACTTTTTAAAGGCCCCCCCTTCATATTGACATTTAGAATACTTCATGATTTACTTTTTGGTAAACGATCCCAATATTTGGTGGCATATAAAAAAGTCTCTTTGGGCCCGGCGGCGTGGCCTAGCGGCTAAGGTCCTCGCCTTGGGGGCCCTGGGATCCCATGTGGGCACCGGTTCTGGTCCCAGCAGCTCCACTTCCCATCCAGCTCCCTGCCTGTGGCCTGGGAAGGCAGTTGAGGACGGCCCAATGCATTGGGACCCTGCACCCGCGTGGGAGACCTGGAGGAGGTTCCAGGTTCCCGGCTTCAGATCGGCGCGCATCGGCCCGTTGCAGCTCACTTGGGGAGTGGGTCATCGGACGGAGGATCTTCCTCTCTTTCTATCCTCCTCTCTGTATATCTGGCTGTGATGGAATGAATAAATCTTTAAAAAAAAAGTCTCTTTAGTTAGTCATATATTTTAGGATCAGCAACATTCTATAAATTCAAACTAGAAATTTATGCTATTGGCTGAGCTCATAAATGAAATTTCACTCAGCTGAAATCAGCTGGATAGTTTTAGTTCTTGGGTTTTCCTGACTACCAGCAAAGGATACACACACTAACACATCATGTGGCTGTGCTCATCCAGAATGCCATTCCCAATGGTTCACCTCGTGAACAGACTAAGTTCTGAGAGACAGCAACAGCATGGTAAGCCACTCCAGGCTTGGAGCAGAACTGACATATTATTGCATATGAATTAATTAATCAAAGAAAATTAAAAAATAATCCATATTCATGGGGAAAAGAAATAAAGCCTTCTCTTTACAGAAGGAATTACACAATTGCTTTGCAGAGGATCATGAAAAACCACCATTCTACCGCAGCAACAGCATTGCTTGTGATGTCTGGAATCCATATTGTGTTTTTCTTTTTTTTTTAATTTATTTATTATTTTTAATTCATGAATTACCTTGTATTATGTAACACAGTTTCATAGGTACTTGGTCATATTGTGTTTTGATTTGAGAATGAGTGAATCAGCACCATGGTAATGTGCCTTGGCCAACTACCATCCACTTGGGAGACCCAGATTAATTCTAGGCTACTAGATTCAGACTCACTGAGCCCTTATTTGAAGAGAACCAGTGGATTGAAAATCTGTGTTTCTCTTGGTTCTTTTCGTTCCTAATTAATTAAAAGAAAGGACATGGATACAGAAAAATCAGTGATTTCATTAATTTCTGCAAAACTTCTACAACTGTAGATTACCAGAAAAAAAGATCAGAAATTCTCTAAAAGAAATTTCTTGAATGAGGAAGCAGAGCCATCATTCCTGTGTAGTTTCATCTGCAACCAGTATTAACCTCTTAACTTTCATACTTCATTTACAGAGACCACATTTTCCATTCAGGAATCTTACCTCTGGCTTTTTATGGCATGTATGACTCAGGATCAACATTGTTAAACAACACAGTTCAGTGTGTAATAAAAACACATATTTATATTTGGAGACCATTCTCAATGTAAATAGAAAACTCATTATAAAATTAAAGTGTCATTTAAGAATTTCATTGATTTATTGTGATTCACATATCATTTTTTCTTTACAATTTCCATTTTTTAAAGATTCGTTTATTTTATTACAAAGTCAGATATACAGGGAGGAGGAGAGACAGAGAGGAAGATCTTCCGTCCAATGATTCACTCCTCAAGTGAGTGCAACGTCTGGTGCTGTGCTGATCCGAAGCCAGGAACCAGGAACCTCTTCCAGGTCTCCCACACGTGGGTGCAGGGTCCCAAAGCTTTGGGCCATTCTTGACTGCTTTTCCAGGCCACAAGCAGGGAGCTGGATGGGAAGTGGAGCTGCCGGGATTAGAACTGGCGCCCATATGGGATCCTGGCGCGTTCAAGGCAAGGACTTTAGCTGCTAGGCCACGCCGCGGGGCCCACAATCTCTATTTAATCCTGGGATTCTACTTAAATATTTCAAATACCAGCCTAAGAAGATTCACTTAATCACAATAAATAGTTCTTCAATATAATCATTGGGAATCCTTGGAGTTGAGTCAGAGGCGTTAGCTTGATGTACTTGCTATACAAAAGTCATAATCCATAATAGGAGCTGAGACCTTTGGTAACTCATTAGGCCACGCATGTAAGGCCCTCCTTAATGAGATTAGAACCTTTATCACACAGACTCTAGAGAGGTACCAAGTGCTTCTGCCATCTGGGAACGCAGGAAAGATAGCTTCTTATGAATCAGGAAACCAGTGCTTTCTTCTGGGATTTTCCAGTCTTCTTAGAATTGTGAGAAATAAATCTTGTAGTTTGTAAGTCATGCTGCTAATGTTATGCTGTTAGAACAATCCGGATAGACTAAGACAGCTTCATTGTTTTAAATAAGTCTAGAAGGTTTATGTAGTTCTATTGATGATGACAGAATTGAAGACAAAACAATTCCAAATCTTACCTGCATATGAGTGGTAATGCAAGCATAGAAATGAATATTGTTTATTCCCCCTCCACATTTATTTAGGCATTGTTTTGAAGATAGCTGCAACAGTAAATGCCAACAACACATAACAAATACAGTGTCACGTGTTTCCTTCAGATACTCACCTATAATTTTTCTAAACTATGTATCGTGAATGCAGTAGAACCATTTTAATTTGTAACGCATTGGTAAATAATAAGTAGGACATTTATGGTCATGCTCTGTGGGATGTTTCACATAGAAAAAGAATTGATAAGATGGAATTTTTATTCAGTGGGTACTATAGTTTGTGTTAGATAATCCAATGATAACGTCTGGGCATTTGGTGCAGCAAGAGAGGATGAGATGCCCAGATGCCAGCCACCGCATGCACATGTTGAGCTGTCCCCGGGCCTCCCTAGGCTCCGGGGGCTGCTCCCTTTGGGGCTTCTCCCTTAATATCCTCCTTTACTTCAGATACATGAAGGAAACAATATGAAAATAATAGTCTTGCCACCTTCCTATAGCCCTTGAACCTTTTTACCCTAATTAACTGTTAAGATTTTCAAAAATATAAAACATGGAAAAAAAGAGAGGTTGAAATGAACACATCCCGTACTGAAGTGCCTGAGTATGAGACGCAGCTTTGTTTCCCTTTCCAGCTATCTGTTTATACACACACTGGAAGATAACAGATGATGACTCAATACTTGGCTCCTTGCTAACCGCTTCAGACTTGAACTGAGCTCCAAACTCCTGTCTTTGGTTTAGTTCGGCACTGGCTTGTGTGGGAGTTTGGG